>NC_092571.1:16222870-16529461 GCF_037975245.1 Apostichopus japonicus
CCTACGTATCATATTTACAGCATTTGCTATGCGATTATTTCTTCACTATGACTTTGTATTCTCATTTGACAGAGAGGCTTTTACGATGTTGTATTCCTTTCATTAGGTGCCCCCTCCCTCCGTTCTGTTGAGCCTCCATGTTAAAAGCAATTTCCTACCTATGTTTGAGATTTACGGGCATTTGCTATGCGACGCTCTCTTCACCTTGATTTTTATTCTCTTTGGACAGAGTCTTTGGACAGAGGCTTTTCCGATGTTGTATTCCTTTCATTAGGTCCCCCCATTTCCCCCTTCCGTTCCGTTGAGTCTCCATGTTAAAAGCAATTTCCTCACCATGTTTTGCGTTACCAGCATTTGCTTTTTGGTTCCTTGCTTTAGCAAAAGGAACCTATGCAGTCAGGTTGGCGTGTGTGTGTGTGTATGTATGTATGTATGTATGTATGTGTGTGTGTGTGTGTGTGTGTGTGTCTGTGACACTTGCTTGGGTACGCTCTATCTCAATAAGGGAATGTTGGATTGAGGCCAAACTTGGACTATAGATCCGCCATATGGAGAAGGTGTGCCCTATTGTTTTTGGTGCCCACAAAGGTCACCAAAGGTCAGTTATGGTCCAAAAACCGAAAATATTAAAACTGCAATAACTCCCAGTGCCAATGTGCGACAAGATTGATATTTTGGGACAAGTTGTGAACTGGTTAGGGGAGCATTTTCAAACTTAACGGTCATGTGATCCGAGGTCACCAAAGGTCAATTAATGATAAAAAACTAGTATTTTTGCGATAACTTGAGAACGAAATGTCTGTTAGGGTTGGGAGTTGCCTCAACGTGATCCAATTGTCGACCCGCATCTGGGTGACCCTTGACCTCAATTTGACCTCTGGTGACCTTTTCGTGTTTTTGGGATTTTTACAGTTTCGATGCTATTTTCAGATGTCAAAGGTACCTTCTGATCATAAATGTCAATAGGTTGACCCCGTGTGACCTTTATGTGCGAAGTTATATGGGGTCAAAGTTTTTCGGTCGGAGTTAGGATGGTTGTACAGACTTTTCGTTTTGTTTTTTGGAATCAAGAGATTAAACTACATCTGAAACCAAGGTCAAAAGGTCAAAGGTCACATTAGAAAAAATGTGCTTATTTTGGGAGGAAACGAGCAAAAAAGAAAATGTTTGGTTTTGATGCTAGATTTGGATATCAAAGGTACCTTCCGATCAAAAATGTCAATTGGTTGACACCCGTGTGACCTTCGTGTGCGAAGTTATACGAGGTCAAAGTTAATTTTCACACATTTAATGCAACAACTCCCAGTTCCAAGGTGTGACATGGTTGATATTTTTGGACAAGTTGCAAATGGTATAGGGGAATATTTTCAAACTTACCGGTCATGTGATCCGAGGTCACCAAAGGTCAATTAATGTCAAAAAACTAGTATTTTGGGGGTAGAAAATGGGCAAAGAAAAAAATGTTTGAATTTTTATAGTTTGATGCTCTAATTTAGGTCTCATCAATCAAAAATGTCAATAAGTTGACCCAAGGTGACCTTTGTATGTTAAGTTATATGAGGTCAAAGTTAATTTTCAGACATTTAGTGTAATAACTCCCAGTGCCAAGGTGTAACACAGTTGATATTTTGAGACAAGTTGCAAATGGTATAGGGGAATATTTTCAAACTTAACGGTCATGTGATCCGAGGTCACCAAAGGTCAATTATTGATAAAAAACTAGTACTTTTTGCGATAACTTGAGAACAAATTGTCCGTTAGGGTTGGGAGTTGCTTCAATGTAATCCAATTGTCGACCCGCATCTGGGTGACCCTTGACCTCAATTTGACCTCTGGTGACCTTTTCGTGTTTTGTGGATTTTTTACAGTTTCGATGCTATTTTCAGATGTCAAAGGTACCTTCTGATCATAAATGTCAATAGGTTGACCCCTGTGTGACCTTCGTGTGCGAAGTTATATGAGGTCAAAGTTAATTTTCAGACATTTAATGCAATAACTCCCAGTTCCAAGGTGTGACAAGGTTGATATTTTTGGAGTAGTCGCAAATGGTATAGGGGAATATTTTCAAACTTAACGGTCATGTGATACAAGGTCACCAAAGGTCAATTAATGATAAAAAACTAGTATTTTTGCGATAACTTGAGAACAAATTGTCCGTTAGGGTTGGGAGTTGTTTCAATGAAGTCCAATTGTCGACCCGCATCTGGGTGACCCTTGACCTCAATTTGACCTCTGGTGACCTTATTAGTGTTTTGTGGATTTTTACAGTTTCGATGCTATTTTCAGATGTTAAAGGTAACTTCTGATCATAAATGTCAATGGGTTGACCCCCGTGTGACCTTCGTGTGCGAAGTTATATGAGGTCAAAGTTAATTTTCAGACATTTAATGCAATAACTCCCAGTTCCAAGGTGTGACAAGGTTAATATTTTTGGAGTAGTTGCAAATGGTATAGGGGAATATTTTCAAACTTAACGGTCATGTGATACAAGGTCACCAAAGGTCAATTAATGATAAAAAACTAGTATTTTTGCGATAACTTGAGAACCAATTGTCCGTTAGGGTTGGGAGTTGTTTCAATGAAGTCCAATTGTCGACCCGCATCTGGGTGACCCTTGACCTCAATTTGACCTCTGGTGACCTTTTCGTGTTTTGTGGATTTTTTACAGTTTCGATGCTATTTTCAGATGTCAAAGGTACCTTCTGATCATAAATGTCAATAGGTTGACCCCTGTGTGACCTTGGTGTGGGAAGTTATATGAGGTCAAAGTTAATTTTCAGACATTTAATGCAATAACTCCCAGTTCCAAGGTGTGACAA
This sequence comes from Apostichopus japonicus, assembly GCF_037975245.1. Classification (NCBI taxonomy): domain Eukaryota; kingdom Metazoa; phylum Echinodermata; class Holothuroidea; order Aspidochirotida; family Stichopodidae; genus Apostichopus; species Apostichopus japonicus. The sequence continues at coordinate 16,225,690 of NC_092571.1, forward strand.
GGTTGATATTTTTGGAGTAGTTGCAAATGGTATAGAGGGATATTTTCAAACTTAACGGTTATGTGATACAAGGTCACCAAAGGTCAATTAATGATAAAAAACTAGTATTTTTGCGATAACTTGAGAACAAATTGTCCGTTAGAGTTGGGAGTTGCTTCAATGAAGTCCAATTGTCGACCCGCATCTGGGTAACCCTTGACCTCAATTTGACCTCTGGTGACCTTTTCGTGTTTTGTGGATTTTTTACAGTTTCGATGCTATTTTCAGATGTCAAAGGTACCTTCTGATCATAAATGTCAATAGGTTGACCCCTGTGTGACCTTGGTGTGGGAAGTTATATGAGGTCAAAGTTAATTTTCAGACATTTAATGCAATAACTCCCAGTGCCAAGGTGTGACAAGGTTGATTTTTTTGGACAAGTTGCAAATGGTATAGGGGAATATTTTCAAACTTAACGGTCATGTGATCCAAGGTCACCAAAGGTCAGCTAATGTTAAAAAAGTAGTATTATGGGGGGAGAAAATGGGCAAAGAAAAAATGTTTGAATTTTTACAGTCATGCTCTATTTAGGTCTCACCGATCAAAAATGTCAATTGGTTGACCTCCGGGTGACCTTCAAAAGTTCAAAAGTCAATTTTTTGACATTTAATGCAATTAAATCTCAATGCCAAGGTGTGACATGGTTGATATTTTGGGACAAGTTGTGAATGGGGTGGTGGAACATTTTGAAACTTCAAGGTCATGTCATCTGAGGTCACCATTGTTATCATATCTGTTGACACGCTTGTAGGTCTCTTATATTTCTTACATTTTCGACGCCATATTTAGATCTCAAAAGTGCCTTTTGATATAAAATCTGATCACATTTACGGTGATCACAAAAGTGTTGGCTATAGTGTTGGTTACTTTATGGGAACATGTAGGACAATTACTTGGACTATTTCAGCCCAATCTTGCTTGAAAATATGATGTGTATTGTCATATACCCCAAGCAAGGAACCACAGTGCCCTTGGGCTCTTGTTATATTGGTTCTTCACATTGATCTTGCATTTATCATTTGGTCACAGAGGTAATTCCCACATTGTGTTTCTTTCATTAGGGCTTTCTCAATCCTGTTCAGTGACCATGAAAAGTAAAAAACCTTTTCTTACTGTTGATTAAAGTCCAACTCCCTTCTTTCTTTTAGTATTAATCCTGTCCATACCGTCAGATTTCATTGAATTTCGGCAGTTGTCTTCATAGAATCTGACGACAGAAATTTTGCTGCTTACAGTAGCTCTCAGATCAGCTGCATTTTAATAGTTCCGGCCGGCTGTGGAATGTAGTCGCTGTTTGTTGCTATGGTGACTATCTAGAAAGAATCCTTAGGATGTAGTCAGGTGATCTGAACTCTAGGTTGCAAACCAGGTAAATGTGTATTAGTAGCTCAGTCTAAGACTTCTTCTTTTTCCTCTAAATTTGTGTCCTTTGATCTAGAAAAGATTTCTTGAAGAGTTCTGAGATTCTGTTGGGATGGGAGTAATACTATAAGGCAGAGGTTTGAGGAATTGTTTAACATTAAATGGAATCATTTGGTGAGAATAGTGCGAGTACAAATATAGTTTGATCAAAGTGAAATCTCATTTTGATTAATACTCGATAAAACTTGATAAAACAATTTGGTAAAATTGTCAGAAATTGACCAAAATTTTCAACAGCCATAGAGCAAATTCAAAACAAATAATATATACAACTTGACATGCTTGTATAATATTTAAGACAACTAAATTGCTTTCTTTATTGTCCAGCTTTCTTGAGAGAATAAAATGCATTCCAAAGCCAATGTCAAAATTGCAATTTCCAGGAAAATTAGTTTGGTGCAGTTTTGTCATTTTGATACATAGTTAATAATCATAATTGATCATAATTTAATTTGATCATGCTCGGTCATTGAAAGTTTATATATTTAGTTGGTTATCATTATTATTAGTTTAGTTACTACCATCATACAAAGACAGAACTCCCAGACAAGGCTTCAGTCAGGATGTACTACCCTGATATCATTGTAACATGGTTGTCGTTGCCATGACAATATATATATATGGATATATATGAAACCATATTTATATCCCCCAGGCACTTAGGAATGCTTGACAAGTATTAAAGCAATTATTGTGACCTCAGTGGTTTTGAACACTACATGATAGTGTCTGCAGTCTTGAGTCTCTTTCGTTGGTATTATGAGTGCAGTCTTACATCTTAGAAGGTTACCAGTAAATCAAATTATCGTCCCGCAAGGAAATTTATGTTAAAGGAGATACAGGGGTATAGTATCGTACTTGGACTGTAACATAGGGAAACAGAAGGTACCATATTCTTGAAAATATAACAGGTTACCTTTAATCCACAAACAACCCTACTAGGAAAGATCAAGCAAGTCAAACCTAATGCATATATGCAAATGAAACAGTTATACATTTGCATAAAATATTTCAGCTGGATTTCCGAAATTCCTGTTGCTTAATAAATTCGTTGGCACCATGATGCTTCATACTTTGGTCCTTTATTATAAATGTTTCTTTAATAATTTGATTGTTTGAATGATACATTCTGTACAAATGATACATGTACCGATTTCAAAGTTGGTTCTCCTTATCCTCTCAAAACCTCAATAAAAACAGATCATTTACATGTTACACACACACACGTTTTGTTTTACACTGACACTTTATTTTATTTTAAAACAGTCTTCCATTTGGTATTAAATAAGAAAATTGAAGCATACTGGAGATGAAATTACAATATTATTCTGAATTTTCAGAAAAATAATTTTGTCAATTTTGGAGGATCTTGACTTTAAAGTGCAAACCACATATATACAGTGAGTCTTGATTGAACATTCCCACACAAAGCAATTGTATGATATCACCTCGGGAGGGAATGTTCAGGTTTAAACATAAGTTATAATTGGCTGCACGTTGTTGGACCAAGGAAGAATATAAGGTTCTTTTTTTTGGCCGATTTACCGTAGAAATGGGCCTAGAACTACTGTTATAAGGAAGTGAATGGCGATCACGATTGTTGCGTTACACGTTTTTCCGCTTGCTATGTGTATGTGAAGCGGCCATGACCCTAATCCTGCAAACGAACACACAATTACACGTGTCGCCTACTTTATCAAAAGAAATCCTTCACATCTGTTGTAGGTGCCGCAGAGGTGTTGTGTACAATCATCATGTGGAAAGACAACTGTAAACAAACTGACATACTATCTGATTGTTCTGGCTTTGAAATTATTCTTATTTTGAGTTTGTTTTCCATTCAAGAATTTAAAAAAAATTTAATTCCAATTGGGAGGGAGATATCACAGAGATAATTAATCCCCCCCCCCACACACACACACACAAACACACAAGGCTGAAGACTTGAACAAGTCTAAATATGACATCATCAAGTCACTATATAATGCTTCAATTCTTTGTGTTTTATTTTTTTTTCATTGTATTTTCTATATATATAACAATGTTCATTATTTGTAATGGATATATACGGTTTTGAAGATGCTTAAAATCATCTTTTCTTTCTCTTCCTCCCTGTGTAGATTCAAGTCGCAATCAAGTGTCTAAGTCCGGAGAAGGTCTCCATCGACAAACATCAACAGGACTTCTTAAAGGAGGCCGCCATCATGTATTCCCTTAATCATGAACATCTCGTCAAACTGTTCGGAGTGGTACTAGACGTAGATAGCTCGCTGATGTTGGTAAGTACACGGCCCTCGTGAATAATTCACGGGGCGGATATACATGTGGGTGTTTCATACACCAGACAAGTTTAGTCACTTGAGTCAGTGTTAAAAACTGCTGTTTTTCTCTTGTTTGGGATGGGGTTTTACATAATATGTGGACTATTCCTTTCCTTTGCCTAAAACATGAATAATTCATTAGAAATTTTGTTGTCTCATCAGCGACACGGTTCTAAGCATATGATGTCAGATAAAAGCAGATTTGTTTATATTTTTTTGTGGGTAGTTTGGCAGGATTAGTTTTTGCTCCGCTCTTATCTGTCCCCAAATTTACATCTGCTCTTTGGTGTATCTACCTACTGTATCTACCTACGTACTATCTACTGTATCAATCTATCTACTCTCGTAATCTACCTACTTCTGTGGATCTTACAGTACCTGGACAGAGCCAATCTTAAGTATTGGAAGGTATTTTCAGACTTCATGGCCCCAAATTCAGAGTTTCAATATCTTCAAACCAAAAGTTTGGAGATTATTCTGCAGCATATTGCTACTCTAGTATGATATGATAGATGATATAATAAGGTTTCTAATTTCAAAATTCTGGCTGATGTTTTGAAATGTTCCAAAATCACCATGGCCAAAAAGTCAAGACAACTTTCTCTGGACACAAAATGTCATGAAGTATCCCCCCCCCCGCGCCTCAAAGATGCTCTTCTACTGTTATAAAAACTCTGATAAAATATTCTGTTCTTCCTCGGACCTGCTATAAGAATGAAATATTCATTGGTCTGTTATATGCCAGGATTTGTTGATCATCTCTAACGGCAGTATGACATGGATCTTAATTTGACTGCAAACTCTGTCATATTCATTCCTCTCACAGGAATACTCTCTCATACTTCCTCACAGGAATATGGGGCCATGTTTTACTTTCCCTTCCTTCCATCTCTATCGAAATTACTCAAACACACACACACATGCATTAAAATTCTTGTCCTATGACACACGGTTACAGATGTACAGTAAATACTACATTCTCCTGGGACAGGGAATTTCCTGAGATGACTTTCTCTCATTTGAGAACCCAAACAAAGATCCGTTCTTCAAAGAGGTTTCAAGTTTCAAGTGTTAATGGATTTATCTGCTTATATGGTGGGGCGAAAAATCGGTCTTGTTTATCCAACAAAAGAGGGAGAATGGAGGCGACTCACCCCACTGAAGGAGGGGATGACAAATTATGTCGCTAGTTTATGACGCCAATGTTACGGAATATGTCTTTGGTGTACATAAACCGTTCTGAAGTACGATAAAATACTAAAATGGTTTGGGAACTTTGTGGAGATCTCATTCTTTACATGGGATTATGTGACCGTGAATCCCCTCGTTGATTCATTCAATTGACAACCTTGATCAAGGGCTCTGTTATTTTATCCTAGTGTTACCTTGCCTGGGCGAAAAACCTCTGGGAGAAACCTTTCAAAACTCCTTTGCCATTTTAAATTAATCCTGGTCTTCACGATGCCTTTGTTTTTGCTCCTCAGGTAACAGAATTCGCTCCTCTGAGATCTCTAGCAGAGAACATCAAGCAGGAAGCCTTGAAGGCGTCGTTTCCAGTCACGTTACTGGTCGAGTTTTCCGTTCAGATAACGGACGCTATGAGATACCTACACTCCTCCAACATCATTCACAGAGATTTAGCTACTAGAAATATTTTACTATTCATTAATGAAGTGGTGAGTAAAAAATAGGGATTCAAGCCTCAAAAAAAATTTCTGGCTATATTACCGACAAAGTGCAATTGAAATTCCCTGTTTGCCGGTAGAAAAAGCAAAGGAAGAAAGAAAGAGGCAGTGGCATTTTCTCTGCCAGGTTCGACATATTAGGAACATCATTGTTGTATGGCTAAGTCATTTCACACTCGTCGGGGAAAGAAATTGCATGATTTCTGTACGTTACATAAGCCGGAAACAACTGCTCGTTATCAGTAAATATCACCGGTGCCACTCTCATAGGTTTGTACAGTAGCTCACATCCGTTGCAATTTCAGGAAAAAGTGCTGCTGACAAAAAAATGCCAGTGAGCACTTGAGCGAGTCGCGAGACTCAAGAACGTCTTGGATCAATTTGTTTCAAAATGGCCTACCATTGTAAGGCCCCGTAGTAGCTTACATCATCTTCAGTTCAACGACACGTTAAGCGGTGATGCATTACAAAGTTCTCTGTCCGTCTGTTGCACTTCGTGTCTGTATTCTGTCCTTATGCCATTGTTGCCGGGGCGGAATTGGTATAAATGTTGGTTTGATGCCACTCATGTTTCAGAAGTAAGCTATATATGTTGTGGTCTAACTTTGTTTGTCATCTGCTTCTTCTTGAGGTCTTGCGATGAGATTTTTCTCAAGTAAATGAAAAAACGTTAAAAAGACTGGATGGTTTAAAGGAGAGGGTCTTACTTCCCCATTCAGACATTTCTAAACTGCTGTTGGTGACAAAACGATCCAATGGTTTTTCCAGGAAACCAAACAAGAATATTAGCCGAATGGTTGTGAAATATGTATAGAGCTATCGGAGAGTAAAAGTGGGGCAGGGTGGGTAGCCTGTTAGTTATCAATATTTAATGACATAATTCTGTCTGAATGATCTAGGCAAGCCACAGCTCTGTCAAGGTATCAGTATGCTCTGTACATTTTACCGAAGAACTAATTATTAAGAAAAGTTTTCCTTCTATCAAATGGTTTCGCTAGAATTTTCTTGAATGCGAAATATGTTTTGTAATCAGGGATCAAAAACTAATCGCAAAATTCTTGTTTGCCCAGAAGATATTTTCGATCTGGAACTGCCCAACAATACCGTTCCTACAAAAGGTCGCGTTTGAGTCGAGAATCGAGTCAGGTTGGGCATCGATGCCGTTATGTTTGCATCGCCCGCTCAGAGTCCTTTTGCTTGAAATACTTTTTTATCACAAAGTAATGTCATCCTGTGTTTAACTATTATACTAACAGTTGAGAAAGGGGAGGGGGGTAGGAATCTGAAAATACTGAAGTGAAGATATTAATTCACAAAAATTCCAAATTGCCACAAATAAAAGGAGACGTGACATTTATAAGTCTGGAATTACTGAAAATCATTTTGACATTTGCCATTATTGTTCTGTGGATGTTATCATCGGATACTGTTTGGCATTATCAGACATCCAACAAGGAGATTGCAGTAATGTCGATACGGGATAAATTCCATGTCAGCAATCAACTCGCACCTTATTGTCGAGCCGGTATCAAAAGTTTTACATTTCCTGTAGAAGGCAGCTTCACAGTTCAATTCCTACATATGAGAACAAGTCTTCTGTGATAAACATGTGAAGGTCATATTGAGCAAAATATGTGTTTTGACTGTATAATCTATCTTTACTGTAGTGTTTTTTTCTTCTTCCAGGGCACCAAAACAGTTAAAATCAGTGACTTCGGTCTTTCCAGGAGACTGCTATTGGGAGAAAACTACAGAAGTGAGATGAAGCCCCATTTAAAACTACCTTTGGCATGGTGAGTAATCGCGACCGAGAAGGAATATTGATGAGGGATAGGGTAATGGAGGGAAGGGAAGGGTGAGGGGGATAGTTGCAGGTGGATTAGGGTAAGGGAGGGAAGGGGATAGTTGTAGGTGGATTATTGTTGGTGGTGGGGGATGGAAAAAGGGTGCCCAAGATAAGTTTTTTGTATGCTAAAAGTCAATATAAATGAAAGAATTAGTTTCTTAAATGGGGAGGGGGGGGGGTGGTGGTGGTGCTGGGAGAAATTTGCCAATGCTGTTTTCTGCTGGCAACTAGATGAGTGGATAAGTTATTTTGAAACTCAAAATTATTTGTGAAAATACAAAAATACAAATAAGTCAATAACAGTCAATAACAGTGACTACACTGTTTCATAAAATTGGCAAAACAACATAACTCACCCCCTCCCCCATCCCCATGCCCCTACTTCTCTTAAAAAGCATGCTGGGCATGTTAGACAAAATATTACAATCTGCTACTGCATCTCCTTGCAAGTCTAAAATAGAGACATCATTGTTGTTTAATAGCGCCCCCTATTTAGTATAAAGTAGTATATACACAGTGATGCCTCTAGTCTGTGTTTTTAATTTGAATTAGAAGAGATCGATATTCCTGTGAGTAATAATTTTATTTGCACCATCTCTGTGTCTTTGGATTACACTCAAACTTGGTCCTCTTTCATAACAGTAGTGTTATTTTTGTCTGTTTTTCTCGTCAATGGAAAACTACACAGTAGGATGGCTGCCTGATGGTTTTGACACATCTACAGATCAGTTTAGTAACCTTAAACCTTGATGGCATTTTCTTAAACCATTAATGGCATTTCTTGTCATAATTTAATAACATCCCTAGAGTACCTTCAACTTGACCCAAGCCTTCCAAATACCAGGACCTCAAGTCACTGACTGACTAGGTTTTTTTTATTTTTTATTGTAAATATGATTATCAATAGCCTCAGCATGTCCACACAGTAAACAAGACATGTCCATTTGGCATGTGAAGAATTCAACTGGGCATATCAGAGACTTATATTTGCATCATCTTTTCTGGTTCTGTGAAGGATGTCTTGATATCTGTCTCTCATCAGGGACCAATTTACACATGACAAGATTTACTGTCAATCCCTGGAAGTGGGCATCTTGAATAAGAGGCTGTCATTGTATATGGCATGATGGTTGTTCCTTGAAGAAACAGCCTCAGAGATGGGGGGGGGGTGGTGGTGGGGGGCGGTTATTGATATAGTTTTGTGTGGTTCTCAAATTTTGGTTATTTCAAAGTCATATGAAAGAAAAAAGGAAAGTACCAAACTTGTACATTAATCTGTGTTCGTATTGCCATGGTGATGATGCCACAGTTGTTATAAACAAAACTGAAAAAAAAAAAACGAAAAAAAGAAACCTTGAAGACACCTTGAAGATCATTGTGTCAGGATAACCCCCAAAGATGCAAAGTTGCTTTATGAAAACCTGTAAGAATATGTTTGTAACTGAATGACATTTGTTTAAATAATTGATGAAAAAAATGGAAATCAAGGAATAAAGAGATTTCTTAACAATAGCTAGTTTTTTTTATGAATCGGTCATCAGATCCTAGTTGAGTTTGTTGTCTTATGACCCATTTTATAGCATTTGTGGGGGGATGGAATTACATACAAGTCATTGGAATTCAAACTGTGCATGCAGGTACCCTCCCCGAAATGTTGATTGGTAAACACCACATTTTATTATGGGATACTATACACTTCATGTTTGATCAGTTGTATTCTAAAATTAAGCTATCTACGATTTTCAATGTAACCACGGTGATTAGTCGGGCAGTGTTGAGGCGGTGTCGTACTGGTGTGGTACTGTAATTCATCAGGGTAGAGTCAAATTCCACACCACATCTGAATACACTTTCATGCACTGAAATGTTTATTTTCTCTTCTTTCCTTGTCTCCCCCCCCCCCGGTCAACTCTAGGATGCCAGTTGAAGCCTTGACCAAACTCACTTTCACCAAAGCTTCGGACGTCTACAGCTTTGGGGTCACAATGTGGGAGATGTTCTCTTATGGGTGCCAACCATGGGCAACAAGGTCGGGAGAAGAGGTAAGACTAGAGGGAATGGAGAAGAGAGAGACAGGGACACCAAAGAAGAGTCATGTAAAGTCTTCATGCTGAGCTGGTTTAACCCTCTGCCCCCCCCCCCCCCCAATCATACCTTCTCCATTGCATTGATTTTAGATCCGAGGCCCACAGGGGGTAGATAAAATTTACAGTACAAATTAACAGTAGTTGCCTAAATTTATTATATAACCACATCTATATTTAACAATAGGCATTCACGTCCATACAAAGTACCCAGAAAGCTATAAACTATCCTATACATCCATTTACAGTGATACAGTTAAAACTGCCTTCAATAATTGTCCTAAAACTTTCCCAGGGAAAAATTATTCCAAATTATGTGATGGTACCTACCAGTTTCATTTCTCAATCCTATTCAACATTTTGAGAGAAAATTATCAACATATTGAGAGCCATATTTTGACAGCCTTTGAGTCAGAAAGTCTTCAAAGACAGACTCCTCGAAATACGGCAGCATAAATGCCGAAACTTCTGAATGGAAAGGGAATTACATTTGTAATTTCTATTAATAGTTTTGTGTAACAGATTTTCCTTTCTTTTTGGTTTTGATGATAATCGTAACCTTTGCATTCATGATAGCGTATGTGTGTATGGGTGTGTGTGTGTGTGCGTTTGTGACCCCCAGCTTGTAAACACGATATCTCAAGAAGGGAAGCATGGGCAGACCTCATTTTTGGTGTTGAGAAGTACCACATTGAGTACAAGAAGCCTATTGTTTTTAGTGGAGGTCAAAGGTCATTTGAAGTCAATAAACGCCAAACATTTCCTTCACCCCCCTCTTACCTGTCCCTTTACACTAACGCACCTTCCTAAACATAATATCGCAAGGGAAGCTTGGACAGATCGCATATTTGGTATGTAATCGTACCACATTGAGTACCAGAAGCGAAAGTTGTGTGGGGAGGTCAATAGTTGTTTGAGTTCACCATGGGTCGAATTGTGAAAACCATGCTTTACACAATATTTCAACAAGGACAGATGTCATATTTAGTTTGCTGATGTATCTATCACATTCAGTACAAGGTGCCTTGGGTCATTTCAGGACAGCCTGTGTCATTGTGAATTTATTGTTTGTAATATCACACTGCTTTTCACTGTATTACTTAGATCAAGTATGTTGTACACCCTTACGATACATTACGTCCGATTCAAGAAGAAAACTGCTCATGTTACATCATCGAAACCACAATGCATGCGTTTTATTTCTTCTTACGTCATATATCTTGACGTATCGCTCTTTTTTTTTTGTCGACGTTGTGCTTCGTTTCTGTTTCTCTGTTTTCTGTTATATAAACATCGCTAATTGCTTTCAAGAAGGGGAAACTCCCCGACGCTACTCGCTATTTCGATCCGTTGAACTGGCTCTCCCTCTGTTCTAGCGGGGGCTCTTTACTTTAAAGAATAGTTTACAAAGTAGAATCCATCCCCAGAGGTATGAAGAATCTTTTAAGGTTGAAGTGCCGACAAAAAAAGAATAGTTATTGTCAGAAGGGAAAGTAAAGTAAGTTGACGCTTAAATTGGGTTGATAGAAAGGGAAAGTTGATCCATATCGAAATTGGAAAAGGCAAATGCAGGTAGAGTTGGGTGTGTGTGTTTGTGTGTGTATATATATGTACCTGGTGAACATTACTTTAATAATCTCAAGGGTTAGTTCATTGATGGATGGATGGATGCGTATCTTCCTCGTTTAATTCGGACTTGTATCGGCCATTTTATCTGTAAATATTTGACAATTTTTGTATTTTTCTGGCTGTTCGGTTCTTGTGTGTGTGTTAAAGGTAAGACCCTCTTAATCATGTAATCTTTTATTTCTTACTTGTGTAGTGCCAGGCTTGTCTTGTTAGATTTATAGGCCAGTTTGGTTTGGAAGACAACCGTCGTGTTTTCTTTATCGTCGGCTTAAGTTGAAAGGCCAATTTTTTTTTTTTTTCTTTCTTCCCCCCCCGCATTTTGGTCGATAAATTTATTAAACGTACCAATTATTACTCAAATGAGACTGCTATTGTTCAGAGTGCACCCTCCTCCCAGGTTTTAATTCCAGGGAGTAATTCAATAGATTAGATTCCATGTCCACACTTCAGACAAGTATTAAATCGCATGTCAACAACAAAATCAACCAGGAAAGCTGTGATAAATATAGAAACATTTGTACTAGTTAATGTTGATCGGTGAAACAAGTTGACGTGATGGAAATTCGCATCGCAGTTTCATGGTTCCGTACTCTTTCAGATCGTATCGTATGAAAAAGAAAGATAAAAAATTCTACCGTTTAAATGGACTCTTGGCAATACTCTGGTGCATGGAATATTCAGAATCAAACGGAAATATTAATTACCGGCTGGTTTCATGCTCAATCAGATAGAGAGAAATTTAAAGAAGGAAAACAGCACAGTTCTAACAGAAAGGTCAATAAAAATATAGATTGTGTTCACAGTCAATCAATGACTCGAATATACACAAGAATCTTCCAAGTGAGTCTCACTATAAATGGAGGAATAAAACTGATATGTCATTGTTTTGTTTCATTTGGATGAGCTTCATCTACTCTATCTCGCTCTGCTCTCTACTGCTCTGCATTTCTCTGTTCTGTCTTGCACAGCTTTATATTGCTTTGTTCTGCTCTCCATTGCTCTGCGCTGCTCTGCTCTGTGTTTCTATGTTCCGCTCTACTCTCTACATTGTTGTCAGCTGCTCTGCATTTCTCTGTTCTGTCTTGTACAGCTTTGTATTGCTTTGTTCTGCTCTCCATTGCTCTGCGCTGCTCTGCTCTGTGTTTCTATGTTCCGCTCTACTCTCTACATTGTTGTCAGCTGCTCTGCATTTCTCTGTTCTGTCTTGTACAGCTTTGTATTGCTTTGTTCTGCTCTCCATTGCTCTGCGCTGCTCTGTGTTTCTATGTTTTGCTCTCTACTCTCTACATTGCTCCCAACTGCTCTGCATATCACTGTTCTGTCTTGCACACCTTTGTATTGCTTTGTTCTGCTCTACATTACTCAGCGCTGCTCTGCTCTGTGTTTCTATGTTCCGCTCTACTCTCTACATTGTTGTCAGCTGCTCTGCATTTCTCTGTTCTGTCTTGTACAGCTTTGTATTGCTTTGTTCTGCTCTCCATTGCTCTGTGCTGCTCTGTGTTGTTCTATGTTCCCCTCTACTCTCTACATTGCTCTCAACTGCTTTGCATTTCTCTGTTCGCTCTTGTACAGCTTTGCATTGCTTTGTTCTGCTCTCCATTACTCTGCGCTGCTCTGCTCTGTGTTTCTATGTGCCGCTCTACTCTCTACATTGCTGTCAACTGCTCTGCATTTTCACTGTTCTGTCTTGCACAGCTTTGTATTGCTTTGTTCTGCTCTCCATTACTCTGCGCTGCTCTGTGTTACTATGTTTTGCTCTCTACATTGCTGTCAGCTGCTCTGCATTTTCACTGTTCTGTCTTGCACAGCTTTGTATTGCTTTGTTCTGCTCTCCATTACTCTGCGCTGCTCTGTGCATCTATGTTCTGCTTTTCTACTCTCTACATTGCTCTCGTCTGCTCCCTACTCCCTGTAATTCTCTTTTCTGCTCTGGTTTGACCTTGCTCTGTTCTGATGTGATTGCTTCTTATTAATTGAATTCTTATCTTCATTTTGTTCCAGATTTTAAAAGCCATTGACAAACCAAACTTCCAAAGGCTAGAGAGACCAGAGGCATGCCCGAAATCAGTTTATGACATGATGCTCAAGTGCTGGTCGCACCAACCGGAGGATAGGCCTACCTTTGCTGAACTCCATTCAGATTTGCCCATGGTAAATATTGATGATGCAATAATACAAGTATGGACATGTTTCTATCTTTATTACTTCCTGGGCCCATCTATAATAGTTTTCAATAGTTTATGATCAGCACTAGATGGCAATTATCTATCCGGTTTCCCGAAAGGGAAAACTGTGGAGTCGCTCTCACCGACCTCGCAAAATTGTGAGGGGACCACGGATTGCAAGTCGACAATGACTATGACGCCCTCAAAGTCATTAATTACTGTTACGGTTTGATTCCTCCAACACGGCAGCATACAGAATGGTAGTACTCTAAGCCGAAGCCAAAGCGAAGAATTATTCAGGCCACACATCCTGAGTCTGCATGCTCAGTTCTTCAATACCGCCCTGATTCCTTTCGGGAAACGTTTCATTCTCTAGTTTTGATTTTAAAACTGAGCAGCCAGATATATGTGCAGTTGGGTGTAATCTGAATGGGATGCTGGCAGTGTCTGCTATCTTCAAGTCAGCTGACAAATCTGACTCCTTTTGGATTACTATTTTTTAACTGACAATCAGCTCCAGATGGGAAAACGTTTGATTGCGTAAGGATCTAAGATATATACACCGCACTACAGGTGGGCGGGTCTTAAAAACCCAACCATCTATCAGACATGTTAGGTTTCACTGTATCTAATGCCCCCACCCCCCCCCCCCACATTCTCTTAACCCTCTCGACAGTAGAGCGGTAACCTTATCGCTTTTGTCATCCTATTGCTGCATAAATTCTGACAAGTATGGACTGAATTTGATTGCAGTTCATTGACCTTTTTGTTGCACCCAACTTTCATTTTGCAGAGGTAGAATCTTTCCACACAAATTTCTTGAGAAAGAGTTCAGTACGTCAGTACTTTATGAGTTGCTATGTGCCATTTCCGCTACATGAGTTTACAGTTTTTAAAATAGATTATTAATCATCATTTCCCCCCCCACCCCCTCTTTTTATCTTCTCCTTCAGACAAAGCCACTTCAAGTACGGGCGGTCTCCAGTCATGTCGCATCTAGTCCAGATGAACTCACATTCAGGACAGATGACATCATAACAGTTATAGAGAAAAGGTATATTGATGATAAGGTATTTGTGGAGTAGAGATTAAAGCCATGCTTGGTAACTTGTGCTTAGAAAAATTTGTCAAGATATGTGACAAGTGGCTTCAATAATGTTTCTTGTCATTATATGAGTAATAATATATTAGGCTTGTGATTGAATCGATTATTATAAATTCAAAAAGAAAAAAGAACTATGGTTTTCAAGGGGGGAGGTGTATAATATGGAACCCCCTGTTTGCAACCAAAGCAATCACAAAGGAAGAAAATAGTTATAATTTATAACTTCGAAGGGACATAGATCAGAAATATCACTATTCCCAACCTGTGTTGGACTAAACTTTAAAGAGTGCTCATGAGAAATGATTTGGTGTGAATATGTCTAACAAAAAATTTTGAAAGCAAACACGAGATATGTATAGGTGATAACGAAACAAAGGTGTAGTTATAAAATAGAGACGTTTTTTTTTTGTCAATTTGGAAATGGACTCATTAGCTGGCATTTTTTTTGCCTTCTGCGTAAACATTACCAAAGAAAATGATTATAAGGTAGAGTTGCTAACAGTTACTCAACTGTCGGCAATTGATTGATGTCTTTGTAGGTAAAAAAAACTAATTTGTTCAAAGGCAATTAATAGAAATCTAATTGGAAACCTTAATATATCAATATTTATCAGAAATTTTGTTGTGGAAACCTGTTTCGTGAAAACCGGTTGTTTTACAGATGTAATGGATTATGACCGAAACCACCTGACTGTAACATAACATTTAACAGGGATTAGCATTGTGGCTGTAAACGTTTCTTCGGGAGAAAGAAAATTAAACCAATTAAACACCTTTTTGGTAGATTCAGCCTATTTAAGAAAAACAATTTTTTTCATCATTGGATTCATATACTTTATTCCCAGCGACAAATCAGGAATGTGGACAGGGGTCAGTCCGCTAGGCAAGGTAGGTAAATTCGAATGTACAAAGACCTCAGCCGCAGGGGGCGGACCGGGACCGACGAGTCCGACAAGGGAGAAGAAAGGAAGCAAGGCGAAGAGGGCGAAGAGCGGCAAGTCGAAAGAAGTCAAAAAGAGGTGAGATAATTAAAATTATAGATGTTTCAGTTGAAGACGCTTTAATGAGGGAGATGATTCAATAAAGCGATGCATAGCGAATGATTAAATGGAGGGGTGGGTGAAGGTGGGAGAGAATGGTGGAGGCTAACGAAAGGAATAAGTCCAGCTGTAGATTTGGTTACATGTGGAAATGGGAGTCGGTCGTTGAATTGGAATTTCAAAAGTACCACCGCAAAGCAGGAAAAAAAAAAACATTAGAAAGTTTAATAGGAAAAAAGTCCCTTTTGAATCCTTCACTTTCTCGTCTAGTTCGATCTCATCGTATTAGTCATCGTAAATAGTAGTATTACGAGACAGAAGCCTCTCTGACCTTTGAAATTCAAAGAATTGCTTAGCTTTATTTTTTTATTTTTCCAAACATTGCACAATACCAAGCATGCAAGCAGTTGTGTGTACACTTCCTCACTATAGGCGCAAGGTCACCAATTATTCAGGACTATTCCAGTGAGAAACTAGGTGTGCACTCTGGTCACGCAAGATAGCGATACGATACGATAATAATAAAAAGAAAAAACACAAAACCCTAGCAATACATGCATTTCCTGTGTTTCGCTTTCTTTCATGCTAAAATTTTTTTTATGAGAGCAAAATTTTAAAGCTTCTATTTTTAGATGCACTTTTCCTGGAAAATTGACAAAACACAAAAGAAAAAGAGCTAAAGACGCCTGTGGCAGAATGTGGCCAGCAGTTGGTTTTAACCAAGAAATGAATATTTCGGTCAATCCACTCTCTCTCTCTCTAAATCCGACGGCTGGTTAAAAAACCACTACGTTCTGGTTTATATTTTGCAACCATTGGGGGTCGCGGTATGAGGCGGTTCACGATTGTTCCAACATTATTGTGTATATCTCAATCTGTGAGGTGTTTCCTCTTCATTGTCAAGAAAATATCATCGTCGTCAATCATGACCAACGTAACAGCGCTTTAAGAATATAATGTCTCCTTCGAGGCATGAACAAACATACCAGTAAAGTTTTGTGGATTAGGCCTACCTGTGGTAGTTAATAGCTCCCCCCCCCACCACAACTGGTCCACTTCAAAATATGTATCACGATCATATTCATCTGCTTAGAATATGCACACAGCAGTGTAGACCAATCTTCCTCATTTTTAATTATCAAAATTTAAGAATATGACAGCAAAATATATTCTGTAGTGTCATGGCTAGCCAAGCTTTTCCATCTTCTTAGCAAAAAATTGCATAGCATTTCATATTGTGTGTTGTGTGGAAAAACTCGTTTTGTAATTTCAGTATCGGGCAAACATAAAACAGCAATTTGCCACTAGCTTTTACAAATATCACCAGCTCTAGCTGAGCTGATTCGGTAACTCTCGGCTAATGTAGTACACAAACCGGTCACACCCATCAGACAGGGTGCAGTTCGGTGTTAACAACGAGCGGCTATGGGCGGTGAGAAACAGCTGTGCCTTCAGCGATTCAGACCAAATGGTGTACGGATCCGATGCACCATCAAGGCCCGATCTTTTTTTTTTTCATCAAATTTTGAGGCATTTAAGTTAGTTTCTGAAAAAAATCAAATATCCTTTGTTTCCGTTTTTTGGGGTATTTTTGGGAAAGGTCACATCAGGACAGGATACGTTATCAGGACAGGATACAACATGTTAGGAAGTTACCTCATTCAAAGTAGAAAAAGAGAAAAAAGGGGAAAAAAAGAACGAAATGTGCGTATTCAGCTAAAAATTTGGCGGACTAGGATTTCCGTTTCCTAAAGTAATAATTAATTTGTAAACACTACATCCTGTACGGTAAATGTTCCGAAGCTCTAGAAAGTAACCTCGAGTTTTGGTGTGCGGGACATTATTCCTCATTCATGAAGGCACAATTGCCTCTCAGATTACTTGGAAGTGAAAGCACTGTAAGGAACATTATCGAGAGTTACTGAAATACTTGTATGTGTATTTGCTGGTCACGCACTCATAAATTTCAGTTTTCAACTTTATCGAAGGGCGGCTCAATGTCAGATTGTAGCAACTCTACTGTTAAACTAAAAATCACGTCAAAAACGCACTTGAATTTCTTTGATTTCACTGAATGTTTCTCACCAAGGAAACAAATCTTCTTTTTTGGGGGGGAGGGGAGGGGGGCGAGGGATCTCTTGACATTGCACTTTTTTATTACTGTTTGCCAAACTGTCTTTAAATTAGATTTGAAGAAAGGGGTATAAAATTATCCTCCATTTTCCATATAAAAGTGTTTGTGCCACTTGATTTAAAATAAAATCTAATACTATCTATATTCTTTTATGATACTATTTCCATCTTTTGGATATATGATATTTTTGTGTATCAAATATGCTCAAAAAGTTTATCAGCATACAATATCAGAAATGCAAAAAAGCTTTAAAGAGAAGCAAACCCAACCATTAGCATTAAACAGCCTAGTAGGGTTATTTGTGATGAAATTCTTTCCTCTGAAGAACTGAAAAATCTTGATTTCATTTGGAAGATAAAAAAAACCATTTTTAATGTTCTTTGACACACGAGACTAAACTTGAGTATTGCCTAAGTATAACTTCCTCCAGACACATACATATGCTTGAAAATTACATTGTTTGCTTTAGTCATAGAGATGGGTTTTCGAAACCAGATTATTATTATATTACAGTTAAATATTGCAAGTTCTTAATATGACGTAATTCTAGCATTCGTTCAGTGTCGATACTGTTTATCTGCTTGAAAATATGAAAAGAAAGAAAAAGAAGGGAAGGTCTCTCCACATAATGAATAATGACTCAGTGTCATCATGCTTAACGACAATATGGCTGCCTTTGAAGCCATGATATCTTCCAAACAGAGCAAGATTTTCCTAAGAAATATTTGAGAGTGAGTTGTTGATCACAAGTTTCTCTCTATCATTTACGCAAAAAGTTGACTGTTGGATTTTGGGAATAATTTGACCGTTTATTCGTAGGAACATTGTTGTTGACTTCAAATTATCAAACTCGGCAGCAATTGAGGTGTCATCCAGTTGATTAATACTTCTTGCTTGCTGAGAGATGGTTTACAACAAAAAATTGTGATAAAAATGAATTGTGGGAACATTTCCTGCCATTTATTCACCAGTCATTGATGTATTGGTAAAAAGTTGGGTGGTCATTCCTTGGAAAAATAAAGTTGATATTCTTTTGCTACATTTACGTACAGTGTAAAACAAAGACGATAGAATACTAAAACCTGTCTACCAATGCTTCATAAAACCTCCCACCCACCCCATTTGGAACCCCCCTCGGGAAACCTGTGTCACTATGTGTTCATCTAACAAGGTTTGCTAATTCAGACTTGAGAATGCAAGTGGTCGATACTTCACCGTTGTACGGGAGGGGTTTCACAAGTTCAGTTTGAAAACTGTTTAATCCTTTCTAGTGAAATAAAAAATGATTCCATTCCTGTCTCTTGCAGTAGAATAGAGGCCTGGTTCAAGAGTGAGAGCTGAGGTACTTCACCTATAAACTTTGGAATGGAAATTCTCCACCCCCCCACTCCTCCCCCCAGAGATTGGGTTCACACATTCAATGAACCGCCCGAACTGCTTATTTCTATGCCTCTGACCTCCTCTGCTTTTTCTCAAGTGTGAATGTGACCATTTCATAATGTAGTAATAGGTTAAGAAAAATTCATCAGCTTACTCGACTCTATGGTCGTCTGTACATTGGGCCTCTGCTTGTTTTTTAGGGGGGTCTGCTTGAATTTTTTTAAGAAGGTAGTGGGAATTTTCTTTAATACTAGCTTATTGCATAGCAAGTCTAGCTCTATTTTTTAACTAACAACGAAGAAAAAGTTTTACACCAAAATGGGTATATAATTTCGCTTTATCACTTTTTGTTCAATATGGCTCAAATTTCATTTCTTTTTTTCATTTTGTCATCTTTTATTCTTTCTTTGACCTCTAACCCCATGCTTCCTGTCTTGCACACTCTGGAACATCTCACCACAACAGCAGCAGCTTGGGCGGGTAAGATTAAGTCGCCGTGGAAACCAAACTAATATGTACACATTAATAATTAATAACCATAAGAGAGTCGATTAACACCTATATCGAAAGTGAAAGAAGTGATGGTACGACGTATGTTAATGTCCCTTAATTTTTGTGGCTATTTGTGTTACTCCAACTTGACAGTGCTTTCTTGAAACGATTCGTGTTTTTGTCGTGTTCGGTAAATCTTTGCAAAAACTGAGGGAAACTGGATGAGTATTACGAGTTACAGTACTTCTCATTGATACCATATGTACTGTACCAGAACTACCCCCCCCCCCGACGGCATCCTGGTTACTGAAATCGACAACAGCTCCCTGCCCCAATCTCCCTATAGGATCTGGATGCTATACATGTTTCCTTATTCTTTTATTGCTCAGCCTTTTTGAAAATAACTTATTAATTTTTTTCTCTTTGGAGTACTAAATTGAGCCGTTAAATCGTGGACACTTTGTCTCGATTCTTTCATCGACGGCACCGTTTCGTATCATATTTATTTTTGCTTTCCCTTTTTTGCATGCCTATAAAGTTTGTAATCCCTCGTACCTCACACGGTCTTCTTCTATATTTTGCGTCGGATGGGGACTCTCGACTATTGAACATTATTTAACATTCCAGTAGTCGTCTGTACCTCTCCCAATGCCATGCATGTATTTTCACGTTGGTAGTAGGTTTTCATTAACGTCAAGATATGTAACAAATTTATCCACTTGACTGGAAAGGTTTAGAATCATAGTTTATACACTCCCAGGAATATATTGGTTTCGTACGGCTTGTGTGTATATGTTACATTAAACTTGGTGGAGGTAACAGGTCGTTGGATGTCCTGGAGGTCATGGGTCATTTGGATGTCAAACTCTGTCAAAAATTGCATAAGACATGGATAACATCTGGACTAGAATTCATCTGTACCCATCAAAATTCAATCTTCTGTTTTTACTATAATGTATGGTACAGCCAGGTCAGCACTGTGTATTCACTGCTGTGTTAGTTTCCATTAACAAACACATTGTAATACTACAACTGCACAACACATTTGGACAATGTTTTACCCAGCACTTTTTTTTTCATAATCAAAACCATAAAGAAAATTGTACAACGTATGGAAAATTACAGCGGCAAACTCTACTCTCAACCAAAGGAAACGTTACATAAATGTTCTTGCTTTCGGATTCGGGCAACCTCCCGGCCGGGTTTTAATGCGCACTTTTATTGTGTTTTGTTAGGTTTTCTTGCATTTTTGATGCCATTTTTGTGAAGCAATATTTTGTCTTGCATGCATACTATGCATCCATCTCCATTATTAACACTCTCTGAGCTATTTATATTCAAAATTTTGAAGCCAATTGACAGCAGGCACCTTTCATTTTCGGGTTCTTTTTGAAAGAGATTGGACCCTGGGCAACTTGAAATAGACAAAATAAAGAAAAAAGAGAAGGGTCTTTTGCTGAAACAGAAAGACGATATAAATTCTGGGTGTGTATAGTTGAGTGACACAGCTTTACGGTTATTTTGAATGGGGTATAAATACTAGCATGACATGGGCGTGTGCTTTGATTCATTGCCCAGGGGAAAATTAGTTTTCAGAAAATATTCTTGAAAATGAAGGAGACTGAATCAGCCCAGTTTGTAGCAGTTGAACACAGCTGGGAGGTAAAACAGAAACCTCATGTAGCCGCTTAAAGGAAAGAAAAAATATCAGGACTGAACCAAAACATCCCAAGCGTTAGAGAAACAAACAAGCGATAATTTGACAATACAAAAGTGATAAACCCCATGGTGTAGAGTAGAATGATTTTATCCAGTTCCTGATCGTTCACAATTTGAAAATAAGTGTTTGAGATAAATTTGTTTCAGTCACGAAGATTGTGAACAAGTTTTAATAGAAACAACGGTTTATGAAAAACTTCAGTGTCGTCAAATGCTCATTTGCGATCACAAAAATTGTTTGTGTGATATAAGCCTAGGTAGTATGGCCTTACTTAGGATATCGCGGTTAAGTGTTACTGTTAGTTGTTTACAGCAAAAACGATCTATATAAATTGTGCTTCATCAAAATTGTTTAAAACATGATATTCATGCGTTACCCCTGTTTGAGTTGTCGTTACGCATTTATTTAAATTTGTAGTTTTCCAGTTTGGTTACACCTATCGTGCATCATTTAGTCGATTAGTATCAAATTAGTTGCGAGCTGGTGAACAGAGCTGTTCCTTGTAACAGTGCACTTGATTAATCTACTGTGATGTGTAACATTAGGCAATAGGCCTTTGTTGATTGGCTCACAAGTTAATAGTAAGCCTATCGTATAAAGGCAGTGAGCGAATGAGCCACTCGCCAAAATGTTGAGCGTAATGCATTTTTTGCTCGCCAGTCGCAAATTCTAGTCGCCATTGGCGAGTAAGCGACCGTATTTGTCGAGGCCTGATATATATATATATATATGTTAATGAAATGGAGGTTTTCATATATATATATATACATATATACATATATATATATGTATATAGATATATATACATATATATATATATATATATATATATATATATATATATATATGCTTTATGTCCTATCGCTAACTTTGAGTTGTTTATTTTCTTTGCATGTTTTACATTATGATGCACATTCTTCCAATGTTTTTGGCAAATCAATAAATAATTCCTGCACTTCCTAGCAGCTCCTGCCAATAGTCTTTCCTGGCGTTATTGGAATTCGCAATGCTTGTTGCCGTCCTATTGCTCAATATTATTGATTAATGTATGCCTTTATGAATATACAAATGGCTGCTTTCCATACTTCAACATGCAAGATTTGCATGTTTGTTAAGCCTTTGACACAGGTAATGAACAATTATTATGTGCCCATGACTTTTGGAATTGTATTATTATGTTTATTGTCGTGTTATTGTGCGACATGGTTGATTCATGCCTTAATGAATATTTGAAGAATGCTCTCTTTTGTACTTATCACGCAATGGGACCTGGACAGGTCATCATCATCATCATCATCATCATCATCATCATCATCATCATCATCATCATCATCATCATCATCATCATCATCATCATCATCATCATCATCATCATCATCATCATCATCATCATCATCATCATCATCATCATCATCATCATCATCATCATCATCATCATCATCATCATCACCATCATCACCATCATCACCATCACCATCATCACCATCATCATCATCATCATCATCATCATCATCATCATCATCATCATCATCATCATCATCATCATCATCATCATCATCATCATCATCATCATCATCATCATCATCATCATCATCATCATCATCATAATCATCATAATCATCATCATCATCATCATCATCATCATCATCATCATCATCATCATCATCACCACCATCTTATATGAAGCGTAACATTTACGCTCCTCGTAAAAGTCAAACAGGAAATTGTGTTAAATGTTTAATTAGGCAAATGCAAATGTTTGATTTTAATATTTTTTCTTGTGTCATATTTATTTATGTTTTTCTTCCCCAGGATAAATAAAATTGACATTGGTGCTCCAAGGGACTATCAACACATCTTCCACGTGGGTCCAGACGGCCAAGTCGAGGGCGATCCGACATTCGGTGGGACAGATTAGTAAGTCATCATCAGGATCGTGGACGACCAGGTCGGAACCCTGCGGACAACTTATGTCACCGGGTCCCTCCTTTCCACGTCGTCATTGTTCCTTTAGTAATATTATGACAATGAGAATACATTCTTTATACCTTATCTCCCTGGGGCTGTACCTCATCTCCTACCCCCCTCCTCCACCCCTTTCTCCTACCCCTCTCAGAGCTTTGTATCAGACTGTCTCTTGCATAGTAGGTGTTTGGAGAATTAAGTGGCATGTCCTTTCTGTCTCAAGCCATACGTCCCTGTGTTATCGTTCAATGCTCCTATCTGATGAAGAAGAATATGCATCAAACTCTCATACTCATTTTTTCTCAAATACCAACGTAGGTTATAATAAAAGGCAAAACCTTCTCCAACACCTGCAGTATATATTGTAGTCAGTGGTAAAAATGAAGGTAACTTCAAACCAAGGGACAGAACAGAATCAAAATCATTATCATAATTAAGTGCGCGAAAAGTTTTCAAAATTAGCATTTGTTTCTGAGCCAGTATATTTTATGACAAATAAACTCAAAGTTTTGCATTGAATGTTTCCTTTGCCCCCCCCCCCCCCTCTGCAGTAGTACCATGCCGGTGACTTCCCTACACGTGGAAAAAAGCCCTCAGACCAGGAGGATCCTTAGACCGACACAACTGCCCCCATCAGTACCCCCACTGGGTGCCCCGGAGCATACAGTAGTAGTACCGTCCCCTCACCAGCCCAGGAAGGCATCTCCGGAGTCCTTTGAGCCACCACCTTCCTTAGAAGCAGCCGCCCCTCAGTACGTGAACCGGGTGGAGGCAAGTCCGGACATCCTACATGGCACCACGGACGTACCCGACGGCAGAGCCAGGAAGGAGAACAACCACAATAGCCTCGTCTACCAAAATGGGAAAGACAGCCCATCCTCTCCGGAAGAATTTTCCGTAAGTCCTCCTTTAAAATATCAAATGGTGTGGAATTGCATGTGGCTTAATACTCTACTTCTAGGAAAGCTGTGAGATTTAATTCGAGAAAAACTTGAAGGTTTTCAAAACAAATTCATGTGAAAAGTATGTATCTCATTTCTAGAGTGTTAAGACCACATCGATAAAATAAATAGTAATAAATAATACTAAAAAGATGAAGAAACAGTTAATTATTCATTCATTCTTTTAATCTTCTTTTCACCACAGGAATATAAAGTTAAAGAACATAGGGGTATATACATGAAACATTTATAATGTTAATATTTAAAACACTCATGTAATAATAAATGTTAGTAAACATTAATTAATAAACTATCAAGAAAAAACCTAATAATTAAGTGATATAAACCAATAATTGTAAAAAAAATCTATCGAGCTGTTAATATACAAACACTTATGTTAATAAATGTTAGTGAATGTTAATACACTACAAACAAGCAAATTATAATTAAGTGATAATGGTAACTAAAAAATATATCAAAAGAGTAAAAAAAAATATGGAATCAGTAAGTAAACAAGAATAATCTTCAAAAACCAATTATAATTTTAATCCCAGTCCAGCCCAAGAATGTCTTCATTTAAGTTATTGACACAGCTGCTTGATTCTTATTAAATTGGATTTGTGCCAATAATTACAAAAAGTCCACCTGTTTCTTTACTTTTAATAAAAAACTGAAGAAAACGTATCAATAATTGTGTTACAACAAAAGTATATTTTCATTTTCTAACCAAGGCAAGCCATGTGAAAGTGAGAATGGGATTAACGTACGGGTATTAACTTTGCTAAGAAACCCGAATGCTATCATTGAAAGTGTTGTTAAAACGTTTAATGGATGGTGAATGCTACGAGATTTTTCCTGAATGGCAACCCAGGTTAAAAGTTCAAGCCAAACTGATGTCTCAACTAGAAATATCATGACATGAGCCCTTATTCAGGCATGAGCATTTTTCCGCTAATTCGCGGAATATCCATGATTTCTTTTCTTCCTCCGAGACTTACACCTCGCAATTTCCGTGAATTTCTAACAACAGCGTTGTATCATTTGATCCGTCGTTCGCATGTTTTTCATACCCTATGGATATCCAACCTGCAGGGGGACAAAAACTATTATCCTAACACACTGTAGCATATGCAAACTGGAGCCTATACCGCAATTTTTGCAAAGTTCTGTGATTTCTTTTACCCCAGGCTCATCCCTGCTTATTCTTGCCCTTTGTTTTTTTTCCTTTTACGGTAAAACGTTAACATTGATACTGAAAACAATGCCATCATTAGGCCGAGTCAAGACTTTCAAATTGTAAGTTTCAGCATTTTGCAAGATAAATATTTGTTAAAAGTTGGGCTAAAAATGTAAGCACAAGTGGCACAAGTGAAGTCATATTGAGATTATGATAAAATTATTTTTAGAGTTAGCATTTGCAAACACATTTCTATTCACAATACAAAAAAAGAACAAATTAAATTAAATTAAAATTAAATTAAAAAGAAAAAGAAAGGTGATTGACTTGATCAAGTCTTCAGCCTAACTTGTGAAAGAACGTCACATCTGTGATATCTCCCAGATGGAACAAGATTTTTCATAGCTGTGGTTTTTTGGGGAGGGGGTGTAGGTGGGGGGGGTGGGGGAGGGGGTAGTTGGACATGACAGGTAAATTTCTATCTCATGGACCATTGATATTGTGTGGATATATGTCTCCTTTTAAAGAATTGACACACAACAGAACTGATATAAAACCTTTAACTCAATATGATTTATTTCATAAAAATGAACAAGTTAACAGTTTACAAAATCACCATGATTACAGTCATTGCAGTCACTGCATTGCCATATTATTAATATTAGGACCGTCGTTTTCAGTCGGTTTTAATACTCGGACTAAAGCTCTGTTATGATTCTGCGTCACATTTTGCAACAATTGCACAACTCGTGAGTCTCTTTCTGAGAAATCTGGATCACGGTCGCATAACTTGTGCATGGGTGGTCTTCAACTATTCAAAGTTATTGAGGTCATTTTGCATATATGCTTTCATAGGCATGGTTCATTCTGTACAGACGTTAACGAGAAAGGAAAGAAGAAAAGAAAGAGGAAAATTCACATAGTTGATTGCATGGCTGTTTCATTTAGAGTGATATCCCAGGGGCCTCTCTTCACATGAAATCTATATTTACACCGAAGTGAAAGCGCTTGTAACTGTTACAAAATTATCCTCAAACGATTTTGCTCGGTCATATTTCCCAGGCATTACAAAGATTTGAGTGACCCTCGTTATGATATTGGATTTCACTTTGCAAACTATTCCGAGAAGGTTCCATAACAACCACATACACACACACAAAACAAAGATTTCAAAACCTTACCCAGTTAAAAATAAAAGAAAATTGTGTCGTTTTTGCTAGGTTCAGAAGTTCATATAATTTTTAATTAGTGACTGACTAATATGTAATTAATAAATAATTTATTTATATAAATTAAAATTAATAGTCTGCAAAGATTTATTCCAGTATTTTATAGTTATAGGTTTTTTTCTCACAGATGCAACAAAGCATTTCTTCTAACCCTGTTGATGAACCTTGGTGATAAAAAATGCCTCTCAGTAAAATAAAAGCCAAAAACAATTTCTCTCCCTGCTTGTACACAATTGGCCAAGGTTTTAATCCGCTCTTGAAAGTCTTACACGCCTTGGCCAAATGTCAATACATGTTTTGGACATGTGTATAGCCTTTTTCTCAGAGTTTGGAAACATCTGCAAATGACATTCATGCAGCAAACTGAAAATGGATTTTATATAGGTGACAACAAAAAGGGGCTTCTTTTGTGAGACGAGGGAAAAAAAAAACTCTAAACGAACAAACGATATATGAAAACTCGATTTATCAAGGAGATACATCTTTAGTTCTGGTATTAAACAAAAAACAATGTAGCTCCAACAGTAACAGATGCAAGTATACTGGAGTAACCAATGGTAGTTCTATCCATGGTTTTGTGGACGAGCAACAAAACTTTTTAGATATTTTGATATTGTAAGAGAAGGATTATTGTGGGTTAAAGCAATGTATGTACTTAGGTATGTATGGTTAAACTTAAATGTATGTTTGTCAAGTATTTGCATTTATTCAACTTCCCGAATATCATTACAAGTAACGATGTTATGATTAGCATCAGTCTTTACATCCACTTATTATACTTGTTACAATATTATAATGAGTTTTTAAGCAAAAAAAATTTGCCCGCTTTTCATTTCCAAAAGCTGCAAAGATGCCTCTCTTGAGAAACCGAAACAAAGTAACAATCAAAGAAATAAAAACATAGTACTTAGGAAATTTGCAGTACTGTAATCATCATTCAGTAATACCTGTTATAAGAGAACGATGCAAAAAAAAGGTGCTTTACTTGCCTGAAATTCACTCGCTTTTTGCTTTGGTTTGATGGTAGAGTATAGCAGCATGGGTGTTAACTCATCATTAAATATCTAACCCAATCGTGGATCGGGCAGATGATGATACTTGTCACTGAGACATTGACCTTTCCATAGCAACCATCTTTGGGGGGTCGTGTATAGGTCAATCTTTATGTTGGTGTCCCTTCATCAGCAGCTTTCCTACAATGATTCTCTTTCTACGAAAACCTTTCAATTCGGTCATTAATTTTTCCTTTTGGAGTATGTATAATTAGTTTAGACACTCAGGAGTTGCGTCAAATAGATCTGTTGTGTAAATCTTGGCCCCAAGATTATAACAGACCAAATATAGAAACTGCATTCCAGTAACTGCCCGTGTGGGGAAACCCGATGATGTCATAGTTTAGACTTGATCAAGTCTTCAGCCTTGTGTGTGAAGAGACACACACATTATGTAAGAACTGAAATGCAGATTTTCACCTTTCAATATTGACCTTTCAATATTAACCTTTGTAGACCAATGCTTATGGAGCATGGGTGATGGTCAGGATGGGGTGGTGTGGGGGGGCTGCAGGGGGGGGTTCAGCTTCTTGTGGATGGTGAAACTAACCCAGAAGATCTGTTATAATATGGAGGGTAGCCAGTGGTATAAATCAACAGCCAGCTGCCTGGCCATGGATGATCATCCATTCTCATTCTCGACATTTCTTCGAACCTTTCTAGCAGCCTGTCAAACTCCGGTCCCCTAATCGTTTAATCGGCAGGAGATTGGTGGTCAGCTGCGACGGTCAAGTATGAAATTCTTTCTTGGAACCGGACCTCAATAATAATTGCACCGCAAAGCAAAAAGCGAGCTGATTCCCACATTTGATCTGATTTTTATTTTATGTTTTATGGCTACGACTTTGAAAATGCTTGTGAAATAGTTTTTGCACGAACGTTGTCACTGTTTCTCTCAACAGTGACTGACGTAGTTTTTCTGCTCATCAGATGGGGATTGAAATCACAAGGAGACCGATTGTTTATTTAATTTTCGGCCGAATTTTGCGATGGATAAAAAACAAAAAGCCAAACTGCACACACTTTTGTTGAAAAGTAATCATCATCATTTTTGGATTATAGCAAGGAGGATATTAAAAGCTCATGTACCTCAGAATGTGTGTAAATCCAACACTGACCTTTAATATTACATGTCCTCGGTATAAATTGCAATGATTAAATTGTCTCTAGTTATACCATTTTGTTTAACTTTCTTGCTACAACCAATTTTGATGCTAGTTTCTTCTGTGTTGGGGACTCGATGATGTCATATTTAGACTTGATCAAGTCTTCAGCCTTGTCTGTGAAAAAACAGTAAATCTCAAACATCTCCCAAACCAAATCAGATTTTTCTCCGCTGTTTGGGTGGGAAGTTGTTCGTGGCAGTTATGTCTATCACATAGACCAATATTATATGATAGTTCAGTTTCCTTTAAGATTTTTTTATAATTTTTTTTTTATAGAAATAGAATAATACATTCTCATGCAATATCTTCCTTCCACTCACTGCGATTTCAAGGTTTCAATTCTTTCTGATGTTTTGCGATTTCTTTTTCTCTTTTTCACCATGATGTTCCCATGAATATTATGATATCATATAAGACTGCTGGAAACATCACTGGGGGGCAGAGTAAAGTTTTTAATTCCATGTTTTTCTTTTAGTTAATATTTATGCTGGTCAATTACCTTTTCATATGTAAAATTTATTGCTCGTAAAATCCACCATATTCTTTAGTTTAATATCTTTATCTATCAAGCCTCAACGAAAATCTTCTGTTTTTGTTTGGAACTGTGGAAATCTTGACGAACACGACTAGAATTGCACTCGCCAATACGTAAAAAAAAAAATATTTCGCACGCCTTAAACGGTTAAAATTCACTCTACGCTATTAACACTGCCATGTGTTTAGTATGTGTAGTCAGGAGTACTACAATGTTACAAACAATAATTGTATCCAAATGAACATGAACGCATATGACATTATCAAAATAACAATAACATTCGAATGAACGTCGACGTGAACATGACTACTGGCTATAAAGCATATTTTTTGACGAGGCTTGGTAATTTTGGTATACACGGTGCATCATATACATTTCACCCTTTGATTTTTTAAGTTTTGCAATCCTGGTTCACTAACATTCTCTTATTCTTACCTCCTCTCTTCCACCCTTTGTTTTTTTTTTACATGACAGCTTACTCCAGTAAGTACCCCTTGTTCTGATAAACCCCCTTTGACCTATAACACTCGAGCCATAAGCAGACACGAATTAGTATTGTATATTGCATGCGAGCAGTGCAATTAACGGTTTCATTTCAGATAATATAGATAACTTTTTCCCACCCAATCCCACCTTCCCTTAATATTTAGTATGAAACGACTTAAAGCATTTTTAACATATCGTCGATGCAATTCCCTGTCTGCTTGAGCTCATGTAGTTACTGTTTATCTCGCATTTAACATATGAAAATATTCCCTAAAAGCAATCGAGAAAAAAACTTTTGCCTTGCAAGGTGTCGAAAGTGTCGAGTGTTTGATTTAAGTATGACATATATTGTAATAGTTGGACCAATGCGCTCTAGAATAGTAAATATTAACAATGAGTTTGATTTAAGTATGACATATATAGTAAAGGTTGCAACAAAGCGCTCTATATAGTAAATATTAACAATGAGGGTTGATCTAAGGCACTTTATGAAATGAACAAAGTGTTGAGGGTTTGATCTAAGTATGATATATATATAGTAAAGGTTGGACCAAAGCACTTTATAATGAATCGACCAAATTGCTTATCATACATAGAATGTGGCAGGGGAGGGGAGGAGTAGGTAGGTAGTGGAGAAAGAGGGGGTGGGAAGGTAGGGGAGAGACAGGGGTGGGTAGGGGAGAGGGGGATTTTTTAGGTTTGCCGTAATATAGTGCAGGTTTGGCTAAACCAATTTGCTGAACGAATTGTGGAGGAGTTTGATAAAAAATAAAAAATTATATAGGCCTATATTCATTATTTATAGTGAACAAGGTGTGAAGGTTTGGCTAAGCTAACATACCAAGCAAAGTATGGATTAATAAAACTGTTACTGGACCAGTAGAGGTGTGATACAGTTTATATTGTACTATGTATTTTTATTTCTTCTTCTGGAAATTGCAACTGACAATATTTGAGGTGTAGTATGGATGGGGAATGGGGGGGGGGGTTGGGTTGGAGATTATCAAGGTGTACAAGTTACTGAATTTCTCTATGGCTAAACCATGTATGTCAACTTTCTAATGCATAGTATTTACCTTTTAAACTGTTATATTTGGAACCTTTGCCTTTTTGGTAATATGTCCCATTTATGATTCTTCCCTGCTTTAAAAGGTGGTTGGTTTAATTTCATCTCTTTAGAATTGTCCGACCTTAAGATATCTTTTCAAACTGTATATCTTGTTGGATGTACAGAAGATTCTATAGAATTAGCTATTAAGCATTCAACTTTTCCTTGTATGCTTTTTGAACTTAATTTGCAAAATCTTGTTTTCTTGATAATAAAATAGTGAATGTCAAATTGAAATTATTACAACACTTCTTTTACAAGAAAAGTTTCTATTTTGACGTTAAAAATACGTTAAACACAATTTAAACTTTCTTTGAAAGTTGAATGTTAATAGGCAAATAGAGCAAATTTACACAAATTCACTTTCTACAAATTATACCAGGTGGTTTGTTACGTGGAAATATTTGAAAATATTTTCCATCTGTCTTTCAAACGTTGAGCTCTGACTTGAGCTTCAAAATACATTTAATGGGTGTTGGGATGGGGGGGGGGGGAGGGGGGAGGCATGGGTTAGGAGAGGCAATTTATCAATTTATTTAGTTCTTCAACAATGCAAAGTATTATCGTGTAACATACGTTTGATGTAAACTAGCAAAAGGAAAGAACTATCCTGGGTAAAATTGTGCCGCAATTACGTAAAAATTTGGTCACATCTTTCGACCGAGCTTGCTTGCTTGTCTTTGTAGTAATCATGTAGCTATGTATCTTCTTTATGTATTCTATGACGTGAAGTTATCGCTCTCTTTTGTGGTCGTTAATTTGCTCTTTTTCAAATGAGTAATTAATTTTTTGGGCATATCTTGTTTTATTTTTTACTGTCTGTCAAACTAACTATTCCTACTTCTTATTTATATGCTTTGTTGCCTGTTTGATGTGAAACTGAATTGCTTCTATATTTTTACTTGATTTATTTTTACAAGACCCTCCTCGACTTACAGAAGGTAATAATATAAGTCTTCTCTCTCGTATGGTTTTTTCCCTCCCTGTAATATTGCACGTTTTAACCCCTTCTCTTCCATTCCTGTTGCCTTTTCCCCATCCTCCTCCCCTCCTCCTTCCCCCTCCTCCCCCTCCTTCCCCCTCCTCCACCCCCCATGCCCAGCCCTTCTCTGTTTGTCCCTTGTGGTTCAGTGCTTGTTTATCTAAAAGGTGCCTAGTGCAATGGAGAAATAAATGGTTTCAAAAGCTGGAAGAAATGGTATTTTTTATTAAATATGGAAATAAAACTATACCCAAAGATGTCTAGGGCTTGAATGATATGATAAACTGGCTGTCATTTGTCTCAGTTTAAATTGTAATACGATCATGATCACTGATTGACTAAGAACTTGTACGTTCAGGGCAGTATAAAATTTAATATCATCAAAGCGTACACAAAACCAACAATAGTTGTTTGCATACATGACTGAGATGTGAAGAACTAAAAGAAAAAAAAGCTAAGTAAAGTCTTGCTGAGTTTGGGAGAAGGAGGGGGGAAGTGGGCATTTCATTTTGAAAATCTGTGATTTCATAGTTGCCATACATAATAGGATCTGAGTGCTGATACTAAAACCTAAGCCATAGTTAGGTTAAGTTTATTTTAATAAGAGCTTCAGTTTGTTTTAGTTGTGAGTGCTGTTTCAAATAAGAGCAGGGAAGCTCTTTTCTGGTTCTCACTTAGTTCTTGGACAAATTGAACTCAATTGTTCTACATTAGTACTGAAGATATATATATGGAATTATATGGCAAGGAATTGCAATGCCAACTGGCTTACTGGTTAGTTTCAGCATTTGCAAAAGCCATCTCCATGACAGAAAATAAACATTGTAATAAAGAAAATATGAAGCATTCTCGGCATGATGATGTCATACTTAGACTTGATCAAGTCTTCAGCCTTGCGTGTAAGAACTCACCATGTGGGGGGGGGGTGGTGGGGGCAGGTAAGTCTTATCAAATTTGAATAGTCGATCTCGAAAGTTGTTATTGTTTAAATGAGGTTTATGAATGGACATTTTGTTTCCCTTTTCAGGTCAAATATTGTATTTAATATATATTTTATTTTGACTGTTAAGTTTTTAGTCTTTAAATTTATTTTTCTCTGAGCATGCAATTAACAATATTGGAAACCTATTTTTTATTTTCTATTATAATTTCCCCCTTCACACTTTTTATCCTGCACACATGTATGTTACCTTTTTGATATGTGTTTTCTTTTCACCTGTAACAGTACGAGTAGTTATGCTTCCTCTGATGCCCGCAGTATTATACCCCTCTACTCACACCTCACCAACTTGCTGCCAGCTTGCACTAAAGTCACAAAGATGCTGTGCTTTGCTTGTATTATTACTAAGCGTAACATAAACTTACAAAGTTTATTTGCTATACTACACCAGCAACTATCTGAAAACAAAATGTTGGTTTGTGTAATTTCTACTTTATGTTCCTGAGGTTATAATTCAAGGAGAGTCGTGTTTTAATGAATATGGTTGTGAAGTGTTGGGAAGAAATCCCCTTAACGATATTCTTACAGGGTAAAGAGGGCGGGAGGGGAGGGGGGAAGCTGTTGTGATTTGAGGGTTATGCTAGCATTCAAAGTTTCACCAGTTAGCCATTTGGCCCAATGCGTGATGTCATCGTGTCTTAGTGCTACCAAGAGGCTTTATAATTTTCATGATAAAAGACAACGTTGCTGTTTATGTCAACACTAAATCAGTAATGACTCATTTTAGCATTTGATATTGCAGGATCCACCTCTTTCTTGTTGAATACGAAGAATGTTGAAGAATATTAACAATAATTATCATTATTATTATTATTATTATGATTATTATGCCATAAAGAACAATTATTAAACCCCTAAATATGCCTCATGACTCTGTGATGTCTCTTGTAGGCCCTCTTGAATTTTGTTCTTCCACTTAAAAAAGAAAAAAAAGCTGTAAGGCTTCCTATTAAACCTGTACTAAGGTGGTGAGTTAACTACTCTTTGTTTCTTTATACAGTCGTTCGAGATGGGATCACTCTTAGAAGAATGCCTATCGGCGTGGGAGTCTGTTGGTTCGCAGCTTAGGATGGAAGACGAAGAAACCAATGGCTTGGAAGGTGAGGGTCTTAACCTACTTACTGCTAACCGCACGAAAAACAACAACTCGACAATTAAATCGAATCCCATCTCCATAAACCAGGGTGGAAAGCCAAGGGAGGTGGGTGTCGGTTCATCTATTAACTTCCATGATGCTAACGACACCACTCACCCCTCTGGTGGCATGGCATCCCTGCCCTTGTCCGCCACCTCCACCTCATCACACCCTGACACCATGCTTAATTTGCATAACATGATCATTAAAGACCGTATTTGCACACAGAGCCAGACTAAGAGGTTTGTACCGTCTAGAAGGGGTCACGACCCCCAGCAACCCAAGGACCCTTCCGCCGGTAGAGTGCTCACTCGGAGACACTCGGAGGCCTCCGGGGTTGCGCTGCCGGTGGTGGAGTCACCACATCCAGCCAGCGATAACACCAGATACGAGAGAAGGTGGAGGACAGAGTTTAAACGTCTGTCCTCGACGACCCCGAAAAACGACTCCAATGAATATTTAGACGATGTCGTGGTCGGCGGCGAGACGCCCCCGTCACCCGTGCGAGATTCTGCTCCTCAGTCGGTAACGGGTCCATCTACAAAGATGTGCGATGACGTCGACCAGCCCCCTGTGAAGAGTTCCACCGGGAAGAGGTCGAGACGAGCGGACTACGAGGAACTCTCCCTGGCTTTATCTCCAGAT
Source organism: Apostichopus japonicus (assembly GCF_037975245.1). Taxonomy (NCBI): domain Eukaryota; kingdom Metazoa; phylum Echinodermata; class Holothuroidea; order Aspidochirotida; family Stichopodidae; genus Apostichopus; species Apostichopus japonicus. The sequence continues at coordinate 16,260,173 of NC_092571.1, forward strand.
CCAGGCACCTACAATTTCCAGTTTGCAATGAATCAGACCTCCCAGGTCACTCGTTGTTCAAGCCTGAAAGAGACCGGACAGCAACCGCCCAAGGACAATTTACCAAAATCGCAGAGTTTTCGATCGTATGATGCAGATGATGGTCTGTTTGCCTACAATGTGTTGATAGGAGGAAAACTCTCGGACAAAGTCGGCGAGAAGCCACCAGCGGTACCCCCAAAGCCGAGAAGAATGAACTTTGTGGACAAGGAGGAAGTGGTCTTGAGGAAAACGGCCTTGGTAAATTCTACGACTAGTTCCAGTGAATTGTCTCCACAGGATGGCGCTTCTTGTGAACCAGCTAAGAGTTCGAAGGCAACTCAGCGACAAAGTGTGCGGGTGTTGAAGAGTATGTTCGAGACCGCCTATCAAGAAGAAGTTCCCCCATTGCCTCCCAGGGAACCTGTGTCAACGCTGCATCAGTTGACATCTCTCATAAAGCCATTACAACCAGAGAGCTCGCCTTCAAGATCTCCTCACAGCGATCTAGCGAAGACGTCGTCTCAGAGTCCAGTAAGTGGTGACCCTCCGGGGGAGCCAAACAACAACAATAACGAAGAAGAAGTTTACCGATTGAGTGCAGAGACACTGGAGAAATTGCAACAGGAGCGGCGTCCAAGAAGACCGAGGAGGAGAAGTAGGAGCGCAGAGAATAGCTCTGAAAGCTCCGATCAATCTCCGGTCAAGACAAGACACAGCACATCTGAAGAGGAAGAAGACCAAGTGGGTCTCAGATCAGAAAAGGCAATATCACCCAAGAGGTCACCTGTCAGATTAGAGCCAGGGAGGTCACCCCAGAGGAGGAAGGGACTACCAGACCTGCCGGAGAATGATCAGGTGAGAATGTTAGCCACTCAAGATGAGAGAAGGGAGTCACTCAGCATCAAACCACAACCGACCTGTATTCATCATAAAAGGGCAGGGGGGCAGGAATTTCTGCCTGTTAATGCATGTTTTGATGAAGAGCCATGGTGTGCATAACCAGACTTTGGGTCGTGGAAACTGGGGGGGGGTGGTGTGGCTTATTTCCACATGGGGTGGGCGGTAAAAATGAAACCTAGGTATTATTGTTCAATGTTAGGCAGTGAAAAATCAATTCAGATTGCCATCCTGGCTTCCCACCCCCTTAAAACTGCTACAACATCTACATGAAAAACAAAGAAAAGCAAGACATCACTGCTCTTTACATTCAATAATGTGTGCAAGGAAAGTCATGTGTAAATGTAGTCAATCACAGGACTGGTCTCATCCCCAAGAAGTTCAATGAATCAGTGACTGCCTTGGATTTATTGAGTTTTAATGGCTGGTCCCATTTTCATGTTATCAATTTCATTGAAATTGTCATTTCAAAGACCAAAAGATAACGATCAAATTTTAACACACTTAGGTGACAAATGAAAAAAACACATGTTAAATTATTAAATGAAATTTTATGTCATTTAGAAATTGCTGATTGCGTTTAGAAGCACAGAGAATCCTGTTTGGGATATTAATGTGCGTCTTGCATTTTCATAGCCATGAGAACTTAGTTGCTCCCTTCGTGCCTCTTTATACATTATTGTGTGCAGCATTATCCAAGGGCAGAGTAAATCACTTGGAGATAATATCAGTGTGTAACATATGACAAAATGAATTAGGTCAGTTAGTTTTTTCAAACTACTCATTAATAGTGGAATGATGAGTTTTCAATTAAAAAAAATGTTAATAGGGTAGGGATTCATAAAACCATCAGATGAATTAATTTGTAGCTTGATGCTGTTGTGATTTCCTTCGCTCCTGTTGTGTTGTTACCATGCCTCTGCAAAGATTTGAAAAATATGTGCAGATGTAACTTTGCAAAATTTGAAAAATATTACACGCTTGTAGAAAATTTTGAGTGGTTGAACAACACATTTGCACAATAATCTCAAAAGATTGCTTGTAAATTATTGCAACTTTATGGGTGTTTTTTTTATTTTATATTTTTATCAAATTATTATTATTTTGTATACAGCACATAATCCATTCTTTTGTATATAAAAGTAAGTGCCAATTCTTTGCAATAGAGTAGTCATATATATATAGATATGTGTACAAAAAAGTCTAACAAGAAAAAAGTATTTGTTAAATATTCATATATCAACTTTTTACAATGCAGTTAGGAATTTGTTGAGGAATTCAATTAACTACAAAGCAATGACTCAAAATAGATGTGAACACCTTTCCCAAAGATGATGTGATGAAATTCAATGAAGAAAGGACAAAATAGGGGAATTTTGTTGTTGATGGGATGGAAGAGGACATGCATAAGATGTGCAAATTGCCTAACACAAGGAAGTATGGGAGCTTTGGACCCTAGTGTTATAAGAGAAACATTGCTTGAATAACTGCTGCTTAAATTCCTCCCACATTTTTGACAGAGCAGATTGGATTAAAAATTTCTTATGTTATTAATATTCTCTTATGAGATTCTCTTCTTTAAAATTGAAGAGAAGCAGGAAAAGAGAAGAATATGGAAAAGAATTAAATTGGAAATTTAAAATGAGAAGTGTTATTCAAATCAAACTGCTCCTTAATAGCAATGTTAACAGATGCTAATAATTTGCACAAAAAAATGTAAGGTCCAAAAAATGATGACATCACTGGAAGGATTGAGAGCTTGCTAAGATCCCTCCCAAAATCTAACTCCCTGCCTCCTCTTTCATATAGTACCTGCAAATATCGAGTTTGTTAGCATTGTTTATACATCTGCCTGACTACCTTCATGTTTGCCATTAGTATCACTTTATTCATAATCCATTGTCGTGTATCATTAGAGGCAGTGTGCAAAATATAGCACCCTCCCCCTCCCCCCTCCCTTGAAAAAAAATCCTCTGTTTGTCTGTTTCATATCAAATTTGAAACACTTTAAGCAAATGTATCGGTAGTTATGCAATAGGTATCAATGTTTGTCATTTTATCAAAGCATGCTTGTCACATTGTTAATGGTTCAAATTATTCAGTCATGTTACGTCAAATTTCCACATAACTTCCACCAAATTTCTGTGCCACAAAACTTTTGCTGAACAAAATTACCATAAAGAAAACTTTGAAGATTTTTATCATACTGTAGATATTTATCAAATTCCAGCGCAAGGAATTTTTTAAGGCCAAGAAAACTTGAAAGACTAAGAAGAAAAAATACATGCAAAGGAAACATTGTCAAGCTCTTTATTATGCCTTGAACAAAATGACAAGTCTGTATGGCTGTTGCATCTACCACTGATATTTGTGTGTATGACTGTTCGTCCGTAATAACGCCTTGCTGCCTCTTAACAAGTCCCAATTTTCACTTCACAAGATCGGAATAAGTCCCACGTAAATTTGTTAGTGTCTTCTATGAAAAGTTGAATGAACTCTTTAAAAATTAACCAATATGAAATTGACATCTTGCAATGTTTTATTTACCATTAAATGATGTACTATCAAGGTTAATGTGGAGCAGATTCTAAAATTGAATCTAAGTGATTTCCATGTTGTGAGAAAATCTAGTTATTTGAAATTGACGTTTAATAGGTTGGGATTAAGGGAAGCACAGTGGTTCTCAAAGTATATATCTGTTAATTGGCAGTACTGTGTTCTGTTTCTCCTACTCTTACCTATCGTACCTCCTAACTAGCCCGGAACACCTAATCATGTAAATACAACTGTCCCAAATCATTTTAATATTTAGGGATGTCGACTTAAATGAAACATTGTTTTTATAATCAAGAAGATCGTTTGATCATTATTGAGTAGTAAATGACTAACATATTAATAGCCTTAATCTAAATCTCTATTGTTTCATGCCACTCGTCTTTCGATTTCTTTGTTTCTGTTTGTTTAAATGAACTTAAAAGTTACTCTCAAGGGTCAATGCCATGTTTAAAAATTGCTTCCTTGCACGGCGTCAGTTTAATTTTCACTTCAGTCAATTATCACTTCAATGCACAAAGTTTCACAATATTCAAAACAAGTTTAGTTTATTGAAGGGATGCTACACAAGTTCACATGTATATTTAAGATTTTTAATTTTATTGCAAAATCTCTTTCTGGCTGATTGATAAAGTCTCACAACTATTTCACTATTCCCTCCAACAGGAGTCACGATATAGAGTTAATGAAACTTTTAATTGCTGTTTCATTCAGTTAAATTTTGTTTTAAGTTTTGGGACGAATCGTTTACAATTTTAGAATTTTTCACCACTAATGAGTTTTTCTCTCTCTCTCTTCTCTCCCCCTCCCCCTTTTTGCACCCGTAACGTTGCCTCATGGATAAACCTCCTGCTAACTGTCTCGTAATATGTCAATCTGACATGTAACCATTTTGTCATAAATTTTGTACCATTCATGTGAATCTAAATTTATGCATGCAAAATTGGTGACTGATGATTGGTTAATATGTGAATAATATGTTACTATATGTTATCGTGTGCATTTATTATACTTTCGCTCTCTGTAACAGTCGGATATTATCCATTTATAGAGTTTCCGGAAATTTCCCAGTAAAATGTACATCTCTTTGACTTGTCAATAACAAAACTGGCTTAAAAAAGTCAAACCTTTGCTTCTAACAATTTTTCTCCCATCCTTTAATGACCTTTGCTTTTTATTCATTTTGGGTCGGTGCACATTTGATTTCCTCTTAAAGGATACCCGAAATGCTTGCATCCGAAATTATTTTGGGAAAAACCACCACCTTCCTTGGCAATTTCAAATTTTCCCTGGTTTTTGGAGATATATTTTTGGTTTTGAAACAAATTGTTTGCCCACTTTCTCTTCTGATATTTCTGTGAATGTGTATATGGTATGTATATTTGTATTAATGTTATTTTATAACACACGTTTTACACCCATTGTTTGCTTGCCGTTTTACATTATGACAATATAACCTTAGTTTCAACAGCTCTTGCACCTTAGCCATATATATACACTGTCTTACATGTTGTCAGTTATAATGGTCTCTAGCCGTAACGTATCTTACAGTGACTCTGCAGACCTATAGATACTGCACAGCTGGTCTTTCATTCCTTCCCATTATTTATGAATTTGATGAATTTTGGTTAACACCGAAAATCACTTTTCATTTGTGAATGAAAAAGGCGCTAAAAATTTCCTTTGCGGGAAGATAACAGCCAGCCTGAAGACATTCTATGTACGTCAGAAATTATGGATGAATAGCTCTTGAAAGAAAACAAAACTTGAATTATTGATTGATCGTTGCCCAAATTTTACCACTTTTAGACTGTCTAAAAGAATAAAATATCTTAACCATCTATTAGAACTAGCCAACTATATATTAAATTGTTATGTAGCAGTATTAAGCTTACTGATGAAATTTTAAAACTATAAAAAATGGAGGTTTATGGCGAGCAATTACGTCAGTTGGCTATGAGGATCATATTCATATTTCCAGTACAAAAATGTAGTTTGAACATTCAAAAGAGAGAAATATGATCTAGCAGAGTCAATAAAATTAGGTGAAATTCTGGCTGGATTGGGCAGCCCCTCATCATTTTCTGTTCAAATGTTTTATGGAATTCTTTTGCACCTAAAACAAATATTTTAGATATTCTACATGTTTTATCGGTACATGACCAAACTAAAACCAAACTGGAAACATTTTCAGTAAAATATGATAATATGTTTTGGTATAGAGAAAGATAAGCCTATGTTTTGATTAACATTTGTAGATAACAAGCATTTGGGCAGCTTTAACTCTTTTGCTGCAGAGGCTTAAAACAGCATTATAACAAGGGTTCAATAATTTCATACTTACAACTTTTTTATTACAGTGTTACATAACTGTTGCAACTTTGTTTTGCAAAAATTTATAAACTTCTTGGTGCATTTTGTTAATTCATATGAAAACATTACTAGAAGAAGAAAAAAAATCTAACATTTCTTGTGGAAGGGATCCATCAAAGTTACTGAAGTTATGAAACATAATTTTAATTGATTCAGTGCAACTTTTCATATCCTCTTTGGTTTGAAATATTTACTTAAATTTCTCTGGTAAGAAACCTTAAGGATGAGATATGCAGAAATGAAACCTATAAAGTTCAAATGAAGCCCAATCTGCCATTTCCTATCAACATGTGCTATATTATTTTGTCAACTTTTCTCCAAAAACTTACAAAATATCTGTTTACAAAGGAGCATGAAATATATGTTGTTCCGAAAGAAAGTGGTCCTCTGAAGCAGAAACTTATCGTTATTAGCAGATATTTTAATATTACGTTTGTTACTTTTATGATAAAATTCTGCCAAATTTTCCAAAAGAAAATGCTTCTTTGAAGCAGATAATTATCATTGTTATGATGTTTGTTACCTATATTTAAATTTCATGAATCTGAAAAGAAAAATTGTTTGAATTTCATATTTTCTGCATGTATACACCAAAACTACTTCTTTTTTTTTTGCTCGAAAGGCCAATTTTCCACTTGTATTCACAAGCAAACTCAAATAACAGCCTTATAGATCCACTCACTAGTAGTATAGGCCTCAACATTTCAGTGTAGCCGGAAGAGTTTGCTCCAATCTTTCCGATTCTAAGCCCTACCACCACTTCATTCTTTCTAGCTTTAGACAAATCTGCTTAGGTCAAGGTAGTTTTTTTTTTAAGGTTTTTTTTAGATTTCATGAAATTGTAGTTTTGAATGTTGATATAGTTGTTGTCTCCCTTATCCCCTCACCACCACCATCCCTCTTAAGCAAAACAAATTATAACAAAATTGTAATAATAATAATAATACTTCATCATTAGAATTTTCAAGCAATGAGAAAAAAAGATTGTCTCTTTAAACTTAGGTAAAGTTTATTGGAACTCAATCTTGATCTTATGATGCTTCGGTCGGCCAAAAATATCTTGAAGAAAGTAACGTGAAAAGGTGCCGAGTGAGGCAACTAAAATATTACTGACATAGAAATAATTAATGTGTATACCTAATGCATTTTCAAAGCAAACTTTTTCCTGTAGGTTTTCTGAGACAATTTATTGTACATTTTCCTTATGTATCCTCTTTTGCATTACATGTTTTAGATACCAGTGGCATAACCAGCTATTTCTTCTATCTGGGTTGTGGGGAGGGGGAGGGAGGGGGGAGGGAGGGAGGGATATTTGTTGGAGAAATGTTTTAGTATGATTTTTATATCTACTTTTTATATATATATGAAGAAGGCTGGCAAAAAGGCTATTAAACATGTAAGAAAGGGTGTGTGTTGGGGGGGGAGGGGGGATCAGTCTATGGCTGATTGTGCCACTGGTATTGAATCATATTAGACATTGTGTATATAATAGTAGCATGATGTAACCCCATTGTTAATTACCTCGTGAATATTCATTGTATATATCTGATTTATATTCTAACAGCTGAATGGTTCACTCACTCACTCTTTCTTTTTTTTTTCTCTTTCTCTTTCTCTCCTCATTACCCGATCGCCTTCATCTGTAGACTAATCGCCCACATAACTTACACACCACCCCGCCTATACCCCCTAGGAAACCCCCCAGTGTAAAACCCTTTCACACCACCCACAGCAGCGTTAATGTAGAACTAGATCTACCATCCCCACCAACCACTCTGGCATATGGGAAACCTCCCAAGGACACCACGAGTAACCATGCTACCTCCTCACCGAGATCATCACCACGTCACCTTTTTCGTCAGGATAATGGGAATGACAGTTTAGACTTCCAAGCCAGAGTGTCTCCAGTGTCACATTCCCCCTCCAGGACATCTACCAATGCCCTCCTTAATGACACCATGAAAAGCCTCGCCACCTTGTCACCGAGATCATCCCCTCAGCACCGCCGTAGGGAGAGCACTGACCTCCCAAACTGTTATGCCCAAGACAGCGATGGCTTGGACCTTGCACCTCAGCCCCCTTTGTTACCTTGTAAGAGAAGTAAGAGTAGGATGCCACCCAGACTGCCCCCTAGGAAACCCCAACTCATCAAAAGAAGCAAGACTGTGGACGTAACGAGCACGCCTCTGCAACCGTTAGTAAAGAGATCGGACACAATCAGCAACGATGTAGACATGCACAAGAAGAGGTCGGAGTTGAAAAGCGCGGCCTTTGATCGCTGCATCATAGATCCCGAAGACAATTTCATCCGGGGTAACCCGAGACTGATTCGAGGCATCCTCGAGATGCAGGGACATTCCTTCGATACAACTGAGGAGGAGGACGAAGGAGAACCCGATTATCCTCCTCCTCCGGTCCCCCTGGAGGAGCCCACGATCATGACGGAGAAGCACATACCGTTCAGGCAAGCTCTTCTACCGGATCCTCTCTCCCCGGAGGACCGAGAAAACATTTTAAAGACACTGGAGCGTCAGAGTAGCGTGCCGCTGTCCCTGACGTTCGACCACTGTCCTTACGGCGACCGGAGGGGTTCGGATGCCTCCAAGGCATCCGACCGATCAAGTGCTTCCTATGTCAGTCCCAGGAACTCGGTGGGCGCCGCTTCCAGGAAGCACATGCGGGCCAGTGCCTGCGAAAATTACGACACCCCCAGAAAGGTAGCAGAGAACCAGCTGCTGCGGTACAATATTTCGACAACCCTAGAGAACAGGGTACGCTTCAGCCCCTGCGGGCCGCGGCAATCCACCGGTTCGGATATCGTCAAAGAATTGGATTACGAGATTTTAGTCTTTCAGAAGGCTGCCGCGAACCGAGCCGAACGATTGGAAATGACCTACGAATCGATGCGTGGGCAGACCACCTCAGTCCGTAAGATGCAGCGGTACATCAATGCCAGGGGCCCATCCACCAACAGAGATACAGCCAAGAGATCGAACGAGACCGATCCAATGTATGCCGATATGGACAAACAGGGGGCAAACGCCGTCAGACAGGACGTACGAAGAGTTCGAAGCATGGAGGACCTCCTCGGATCCAACCATGGCAACGGCTCATCGAAACAAGGTTAGCATTTTTTTATGTTTTTATGTTTTTTCCCCTATGCAGTCCTGATGGCGTGTGTGTAGGCCTATGTGTGTCATGTATGTGTGTGTGTAACGTCCAGCTAGTAATTGATATCTCAAGATTGGAATCATGGATACTTTTCATACTGGGCATATTGATGCCCCATATCAAGTAGAAGAAACCTATTGTTTTGGTGGAGGTCAAATGTCATCTGAAATCACCAGAGGTCAAACTGTGAAAACCTTGTAAACATGATATCTCATAATAGGCAGTATGAATACTTGACATGTGCATGCATGATATTGAGAAGAAGCCTATAGTTTTTTGTGGAGGTCAAAGGTCATATGAGGTTACCCAGAGGTCAAATATTGAAAACCTTGTAAACACAATATCTCAAATTAGGAAGAATGAATACTTTTCATTCCTGGCATGTGGATGCGAATGGTTGAGAATAGAAGAACACAGTTGTTTTTGGTGAAGGTGATAGGGTCAGCAGCATTCGGAAAAAAACTGTATTAAGGATACTTTCGGTACATGGTATATTGATTTGCCATGTTGAGTACACAAATCCTGTTACGGTTGTGTAGGTCAAAGGTTGTTTGAGGTCACCAGAGGTCAAACTCGGAAGACCCTTAAACATGACATCTCAATGTAGGAATCATGGTTACTTCACATACTTGGTGTGTGGATGCATCACACTGATTACAAGACCCCTGTTTTTTTGGTGGAGGTGTGTATTGCCACGTACAGTAGACTGACCTTTTCTTTATTGTGCCATAGTGTAATTGTACATCAAAATAGTGCTTCGAGAGATTTATATCATAAGAGCTGTTTCTGGTGAACAAGCAGAAGTTTAGCGTAATGAAGTCATCGAAACCTCAATGCATTTTGCATTCTGGGTTTTTTTTAATTAACCTGTGAAAATATCTTTGTAATTGAAAGAAGTAATGTTTTTCATTGTTATTGATTGTTGCCCAGACTTGTCTCTCGTGTACTGATAATATGGGAGGCCCAAGTGGACACTGATTCAAAATATAAGAGCAATTGGGGGGGGGGTGGTCCATTAGCTTCCTAATCAAATCCGATATGTAGTAATGTTTAGTTACAGTATACTGTGGGCTTTAATAAGTAGGCTTTCTTCCATTGCTGGCAATGCTGTTTTGGAGGGCCTAATGACCCAGTTTTGCGTGGACCCAAATCACCGTCAGTACCCCGGGGGGTCCAGAAGCCAACAAAATTTGGTCAACAAGTTTGGTCAACAATCTACATGTCCTTTGAGAGAGAGACTTCAGAAGGGGGTGAGGGCCTCTTGACATAACTGCCTGGTTCTCACCATTGCCCATAAGCTTCAAAAAGCGCAATTTGGAAAATATGGAAAATTTATTTTAATAAATAGGCTCGTTTTAAGCCGCTTCTTGTTCCACCCCCCACCCCCGGCTCCCACATCTCCCCCATTTGACTATTTGTTGGCTGTTTCTTTACAGAAAACCTGTTTATGGACGAAGAGGCTACTCATAACGTTGACCACCCTACCCCACCCCCAAGCCACGGTCATGTCTTTGATACCCCAGGATACATACAGATGAAGAGCAATACGAACCGATCTGCTAGTGTCTGCCTCTTGTCCAGCTCTGTCAACAGCAATTGAGCGAATTATGGCCGTAAACCAGTAGGAATAACCAAAGAGAGAGAAAGGTGGCGGTGGAGGAGGCAGTTGCCACCCTTAGGTGGCATGTTTGCTGCTTCGAGATGATATATATTTATAGAGTCCTTACAGTGTATGGAGGGTATAACATTTCATGGGTGACTAGATGGTGCTTGGCCAAAAAAAATAGCTGAAATACAAAATTTTTCTTTTTAGTTGAAACGTCTTCCAAATTGTGCCGGACAGGTCGTCTCTCGTTAAACTTGAAATTCATGACGTCAGATGTTCTTAAAGATGCCATGATTTTGACTTAAGTAGTCTACTTTTTCCTTGAATACTTTGAAATCAGGTCTTTAGGTTAGATCCCTTCCCCCCCCCCCCTTCTCATCAGGAATATTCTATCGTAGCCCATGTCATTATTTCCCCTTAATTTCTTTAAATTCAGTGGTCTTCAGTACCCCTGGTAGTATTACAGTGTTCTGATAAATTGATTAGTTTATAAATGTGACCGTTTGTCATGAAAAACCAGTCTGGCTCTTTGTCTGTTTAAATCAGGCATTAAATCAGAGCTGTTATGTGGTTGGTACAACATTCTCATAGGACAATCTAAAACAAAATCTCGCAAAATACAGGCAGAGGTGTGGTGGTGAATTGGGGCTTAGGTTTCTTAGTTACTATGGTAACCATTAGTTTCATCTCGGCAATAGATATGTATTCTCCTTCTGCTTCCGTGAAATCTTGGTATCTGTATTCTCTGTTCGATAAACCAAGTTTCCTCGTCGTTCAAGTCGTGATCTGTAAATTCAAATTCCTCAGATTGGCAAAGTGTTCGGTCGGCCCCGATGCGGAATGACAAAGTGTTCAAAATGGTGTAGAATTTTTTTTTTTTCAACAAAAATTGTTTGACACTTTAAGAATGGTCAAAAATGATGACAGGTGGATTAAATGTAACCAGTATTCTGATGGGCTATCCCATCGATTCTTCCCCTGCTATGGATCGCAGTAGGTGGTCTGTCATGTCATATCGTCAAATATTCTTCGAAAACTTATAATCTTCTTGTTTGATTTATCCTCAAAAACTCGGTACTTTTGAAATTTTTGCTTAGCTGTCGAGATATATTGAGAATTTCATCAAGATGCACCTTGATCATAGATACTCTGTGATTTACTGTGTTAACTGTAATTTAAGAAATTTCTTGATGCAACTTGTTTTTTAGAAATTATTTTCCTTGTGAATGGTTTCAGCTGACTCGCCATGCCATGTTGACCTCATTCCCATTGCTAAATTATGCGTTCACACAAAAGTAGCACCAAATTTGAAAATTCAGATCTTTGCCGTACAAAATGCTACAAAGGGTGTCGGAATAAACTTTCAGCCCAGAATGTAGATTTAGCCGTTTTATCAAAAGGGAAACCTGCCAGATCTGCTCAACGGGCCATGAATTTTGAAAGATTCTTTTCACCATTTATTTTGGCATTCTTGAAATGTCCAATTGTTATGGTAATACAATTTTTGTGTCGGTCTTTGTGTTCAATTTCCATGGCGACGCACAAGGAATGCTCTTTCACAAGTTCGTCAAGGCCATCAAGGGGATTTTTGTGCTTCTCAACTAATTGCACCAAACATCTCGTAACCACAAGGAAATCATTTGAAGTTGTGAAAGCAAAGATGAACTTTACACAGTTAACTAATTTAACTGCATACTTAATTACATAATTAATGTAAGTATAGTTTTGCCCTAATTGGCGTGTCAAAAGTGTATTGTTATTGTAATAATGCAATAAGGCGGCTGCTGATGTCAGTAGCATATTACCGGTTAGCCTAACTGATCAGTAGCCTTCAAAAGACGATGTAACTTTACTTTCAGAACAAAAGGTATTGTTTTCCATTGTTCTACTTTTTAAAAAATGCAAAAGAAGCGCTGGTTTTTTGCCAAAAGTGACATAACAAGTGTGACCATTATATTTTTACGTTTACAAAGCTCACCTTGTTTTAGTGTCACCCTGTTTGTAGAAGGCGACGACCTTTTATTAATTGTCGTTTTCCACTGTTTCTTTCCCATTTTTTGGGTCGATCGGTCATCGTGGACTAGAATTTTATCCACTTTCTTTACATTTACATGTAAATGAGAAAAAGATGAGGAGGTATATGAGAGAGAAAGGACATGATAAAAAAAAAAGTGATAAATACAACATATAAAGCAAGTTTTAAATAAATAAATTTAAAAAAATATGAGTTATTGTAATTCACCTCCAGACTATGCAATTGTATATACACTGTCCCTGGCTGTGTACATTTTCCATGTTTAATCCAAGTTTGGTGTAGGTTTATTTATTCTCTCTCCGTGTAATCTGTGTGCTACCCGTGCGTCACCTCAGTAATGTGTTTATGAAATACAGGTCATAAGATGACTTTGATATTAAACCGAGATTTTCGAAACCGGTTATTCTCTTGGTTTAAGAATTAGGTCTTTTAAAATAACTCAAGGAGGGTGCTTTTGTTTTCGTTTCTGATCAAAATAACAAATCGGTAAATAAGTTTATTTTTGCAAAGATTAACTCGGGCATCATGTACTTAAGAAGAATAGAAAAGTCAGAGAAAAAAGAAAAAGGTTTCCTTTTTACTGCTCTAATATATAATTCTTATCTTGGTTGGTGGAGGGTATGTTCAAGGTAGAAACCTCTACATTTTACTCTTTTTTTTTAGGGTGGGGGGGGAGGCACCATCAGATGTCCATGTGCCCACTCATAAGCTGATTATTTCAAACCACTAAGTGTGGCCAAATAAATGGAGGGGGGGGGGGGTGGGAGTGGTGATGGTTGGTAATTGGTGGTAGACCAGGTTTTGGAGCAAACTGTTCTGTGACATTAGACTCTTGAAAAGAACTAGTCATAAATCAACGTTTGTACACTGGCAGTCCTGCTTGCCTTCTCAAAGAACCCCCCCCCTCCCCCTAGGCAAATGTACAGGTTCTACCGCTGGGGAGGGCAGGCACTTGCATCCAAGGAAAGTCTAATTTTGCGATCATTGGGTGCTGTTTTGAATCAATGTTTTTGCTAGGGTAGTTGAGATAAAAGGATTAGACGATGAGATTGAATTTAGTCATTATTTGATTTTGTTTATATAGTCATATATACATCTGGCAGCTGATGCATATTATCCACATCCTTGCTCATAAATATTCATAAGGAAAAATGCATCCCTCTCGTTTGGCTTCTACAGCCTTACATTTATTATAAATGCCCAAGTATGATAATATGGAGAGAGTAGCTAATGTTTCACTTAAATCATTCCTTGAACAGGGATAGAAATATTTAGCTGACGGAATTCGTATAAAAAAGAAAAACACAAAACATGTGAAAATCGCAGTACGTTATTCATCATTCTAAACCAAGGATTAAAAAAGTATATATTAAGTGTATATCTCTTATATGCATGAAAAAGGAAGGACCATTTGTACATGTTCAATGCATATTCAGTTAAAGCACATGAATATTTATCTCACAGTTATTATTCAACTCAAAGAAGGTGGTGTGTCAGGGGAAGTACTGCAGTTAATCCAAACCATTTATCTTTTATCTTTTTTTTCTTTTTTTTTCACCTTGTATCAAATGTAACAGTATTTTGTATAGACTTAAGAAGCAAAATAATAACAAAAGTAAAAAAAACAAAACACTCTTCTCTTTCTTTCATCGTTTTCTTTTCTTGATTCTTTTCTCTTCCGTTGAACAAAATGTTTTCTTTTACTATTGTAAAAGACCTTGATGTTCGGTAAGATAATGGAGTCCCAAAACTTCTACGAAAGATCAAGGACTTAACATGTAACATGTTTAAGCTTTATATGGCAATATTTTTGGTTTTACCAGCCACGGATGGAAACAATGCCATCTCTGAGACAGGTTTGGGTAAATATTCGGCACTCATAAGAATGAAAGGTAAAATACCAAAATTAAAAATGTTTTGCATAGTTATTTTTACACTGCAAGGTAGTCAAATATTTTTCTTTACATCAAAATAAATCATTCATGCATAATGTTGCTGTTGTCGTAGAAACTGAAGTCTTTGGACGGATCATTTATTTCAAAAGTGAACATAACAATTTCAGATTGATGAACTTAATTAAAAGGTATTATTCTGAACAACAGATTTCTTCAATAAATTTCATCAACCAAAAGATTGCTGAGGTTTATTCCAAAAATCTCAACAACAAAATTATCAATTTTCTGAATTTGCATACTTTTTCATAATATATAATGCCTCTGGACATCTTAATATTCTAGCACCATTACTTCTTGACTATATTTCAGAGAAACACATTTCAGTGGTAAGTACAGTTAGACTGCATTTTACAATTCAAAGGTTTTTAAAAATTTATAAGTACAAATATATTTAGCATCAATTACTATGGCAAGACAGAAAAACTTGGTACAATTAATATCTGAATATTAGACAAAATATGTTATCACAAAATGTGAATCTCTTAAATATGGCTAGAAATTATAACATATCAATTATTTAAACTAATGAAATGTTTGGCAAAATTACTGTTCCAGGCTACTGTAAAATTAAGACCTTTGGTAATGCTGGATTCCAAATAAAAAGGAACAATTTATAATTATATATTGTTGGATTTGAATATGCAGATATAAACATGGTAAAGTACTTGAATATGCATAACATTAAAATATAGTATATTGTAAAACTAGCATCAAGATTCTGATTTCCTGATAAAATTGAGAATTTTTAAATTAATTTTCTCATGATACATTCCACAAACTTTATTTTAGAATATTTTATAAGAATATTTTATTCATTCAGCACCTTCAGGAAAGCAAATTTGTTGAAGTCTTGACAGAAAATAGCTTGTTCAAAGTTTGGATAAAACATTTGATGACATTTACCATTCCTTTTAACGCTACGAATTTGTGTTGCATTTGTAACATCTGACAAAAATTGTCATATTTGACAATTTGATGGAATATAATATGGTATTAACTGAATACATAGCATGCTCCTATGTTTAAGTCCGGCAAGTTCTCACCAGGATCAATGAAAACACCTCACAAGTATATGACTGTATAAATTGATAGGAAAGGTAATACAGTGCTCGAACTCGTCTCATCAAAATACTCGAGTAATGATTTCAAGTACCCGATACACACACTTGAGTACTTTAATGAGTGCTTATATGTAAAACCCTAGGAGATTTGCCATAAAGTGAATGTTTATCACACTATGTCGGAGCAAAAATCTTCAGATTCGAGGGACAGCTGACATGACATTGTTATGCTAATTAGGAGTATGGGTTGTGATCAGATCAATCTCTTGAATACGAGTGCCTTGTATAAACGTTACACTTTTATTATTACAGTTGAATGATTTTTAGTATTCAAAAGGATTCTATGTAGGAAAATGCTTAAATACACTTTAAGGGGGTGGGAGGGGGGGGGGGGTAAGAACTCATACTCAATAGGCATTAAGTGATAGGGTGATGCTGGTACTTGTCTAGTGGTACTCATATATATTTACCACAAATTTTTCTGAGGGGTGGGGCAGGGGTTAAGACCTCATACCCAATAGGCAATCAGTCATAGGATGCTGGTACTTATTCTTTGGATTCTCATACTTGGATAATGAATACTTGTGCTAAATTTAGAGTACCCGATACACACACAAGTACTTTACGAGTACTAATCTGGAATTGACGTTACAACAGGGTGCTGCATAAGTTTTTGACCCCTTTGAACATTCCAGAGGTGGGAAGTGGGTGGGGGTGTGGGTGGATGTTAGTGTTATCTTTATAGAATGCCCCATCCTCCATCGTTGGTGGGGATGGGAGGGGGGAGGATGTTAGTCATATCTTTATAGAATGCCTGCTTACTGTGCTACCCATCCTCCATCGATGCTGATAGACGACCCTCTAATATTACCGCTGCCTCCTGAGCAGAGATAGGCCACCAGTTCACCAATCTGACAAAGACGAACGGAGAATTGATATGAAGAAATTAGATTGTCGAACATTGCCGGTCGATTGCCAGCTGCAAATTTGTAAAAAAATGATCTCGACAATATCAGTAACAGAAAGAGAAAAAAATCGGGAAAAAAAACGATATTTTGAGGTATACACATCCGTGGTAGAGCAGAATATTTCTGTCTGTTTGTATAATTTTTAGGTACCTAAGTACAGCAAGCAGATCAAGGCATCTTTTTTATATTCAAAAAAGAAGAAAAATCTATTTCCTGTAAGTGAATTTTGTAGTTTAAATTTAAATTAAAGAATGTTAAGAATTACAAAAATATATATTAAATTTGAGAATACTAAAATCTTATGTTATTTCAACCAGAATGTAAAAATGCATTGAAGTTTCGATTACTTCATTTGCAATAGACTACTGCTTATTCACCAGAAACAGCTATTATAATATAAATGTCCTGATTTCAACCATGAGATACGCTATCATGTTGAAATGGTTTCCAGAGTTAAACTGCTGGTGACCCAGGTGACATTGACCTCTACCAAAAGCAATTGAGTTTTTCTATTCAATATAACGCATCCGCATGCCACTTATAAAAAAATCTCCATGCTTCCTAACTTGAGATATAGTGTTTACAAGGTTTTCAGTGTTTGACATCTGGTGACCTCAGATGACCTTTAACCTCCATGTTAAACAAAAAACTTCTCAATATGATTCATGCACATGCCAAGTATAACAAGATTTCCACAACTTTCCTGGTAATGCCAAATGACCTTTGATGTCTACCAAAAATATTAAGGGTCTTGAACTCAACGTGTCACAACTACATACTAAATATGAGATTAGTCAAAGCTTTCCTTCATGAGATATCGTGTTTACACGTTTTCACAATATGTTCTCTGGTGACCCTAAATGACATTTGACCTCCCAGTAAACAATAGGGTTCTTCTACTTGATGTGGTATTCCTACACACCAATCATGAAATTGGTCCAATTTTCCCTTCTTGAGATATCGTGTTTACAAGCAATGCGCACACACAATGAGCACGCACACACACACACACACACAATGGGCACACACACACACTACACACACACACTCATCCGCCTGTATGTAGTCCTACAAAGGTTACGATTATCATTGAAATCAAAAAGCAGGATCAATAACATTCTTGTCCTAAGAAACTCCTGGTTTGATGAAGTCTTTCCTGGTTCTCCTCACAAATCTTATCCAGTTTCCAATATCTCTCACTACTTTCCTGCTTGGAAAAATTGTCTCACTTATTTGAAATTTTGAGCAAAGTATATGGCAAGGAATCACAAAGCCAAGTGGCTTTTTTTGTATTTTAAGTCTCCTTGCGTTGTTAGGTTCAAATATTAGAAATGAGCATTATATATTTCTCAACAGTTACAGTGGTGCAGTGGTTAGTTCTCTGTACCTGAAGAGCAAGACAAACTCCTTGTCTAGTGTTCAATTCCCACAGAATGCATGTCTATTGTTCAAGTCCAGCCAGAGCCTTTTAACTTTCTGTTCTTTGGAGGATGTGGAGGTATGAAGGTAAGAAACGAAGTTTATTCATTGGGAACCAAATGGTGTAATCGGTAGTTCCATATGCGATTAGACATTTCTGATCGGTTCGGTTCAAGTCCAGGGTGAGTGATCGCTGGGAAAGGACTTCGCCAGCACCCCTCCACCTGACAAGGTTCCCAAGGGACTTTGCCGGCACCCCTCCCACCTGACAAGGTTCCCAAGCAGCCAAGGGACCTTGCCAGCACCCCTCCCCCCTGACTAGCTTCCCTCACTCTGACAATGATCAGTGGAGAAAATGTTTTATAAAAACACACACCTCCCACCTAATGGTCTAGTGATAGAGAAAAAGTTTTGGCAGCAGAAGGTCCCTGGTTCGATACCAACTACTGCTTTCTTTTCATCAAAGTAATATCCTACCTTGTTTAGCAGCTTGCAGAAAACTCAAGCTTATGCACACACACACGCACACACGCACATACGCCATCATGAATGCAAAGGTTACGATTATCATCGAAACAAAAAAATAATTTAAAATACAAATAGTAACAACAGCATAAATACAACAGAATCAGGTCACAGAGTGGCTGGCGCAAGGTTACTGTAATCATTTTGGAAATGGATGTTAAAACAAAATCATTTCTCCATCCTTACCTCTTCCGGAGTGGTGCATTTACCAGACGGCATATGTTGAAATAGAACCTCCTGTAAATATTGGAGATGGGAAAACATTTTTGTCATTAAAAGCAGCATCGTCACTCGTTAATACCAAAATATGCAACTGTTGTGACTCAATCGTTTCCCCGTAGAGTAACCAAAAATACAGTGATGTGAGTCTGTGACTCGACTCTTTTGCTCTTTTGGCTCTTTAACAACCCTGATCGATCGTATATTAGGAGGAAAAGCGATACCAAAAAGTAGAAAACCAGAGAGGAAATTGAAAAGGAAAAAAAAAAAAGACTGTCAAAAGATTTCCTGACAATTATAAAAGGAAATATCTAATCATCGAAGTACCATTCCTAAACTTACGTTAGGCGGGTAAAAGCAGGCAGTGAAGAAGATAACATTGAGACCTAGAGGATTTTTGGGAATTTTAGACATGAAAATGGGGGGACATTTTGACTGTCAATTCAAGCCATCGAAAAACCGTTTCCATGACATTTGATGAGAAAGATCACGTCAGGTTCAAGGTTTAATGAAGGTATAAAATCATATCAATTGATAATTAAAAATTTTTGGGAATAAACCGCAGTAGCTCAAAATATGTTCCCTTATAAGAAGTGATAATGTTTTTACCCCTCCATATTTTATCCTTTGGGTGCAAATTACCGTTCTGCTGATGATAACCACTTTTACGGTTCCCAAGGGCTGATGAAGGATGATATTAGGCAATACATTTTGCTACACTTTGGCCTGGATGAAATATTGTCATAAGCCCCTTTTCTTTCCCTTTGCTTTTAAAATGTAAAGTAAAAGCGAGACTTATGCTCTCCGAGCAAAAGCTTATACTGAATTAAGCTTTCCACTCCATTAGTTCTTCGACACTTTTGACAATTCAACATAGATTGTTTTTTTCCAAGGAAATGAGAACATTACCGTCACGGAGAACGATCCTGAAGCAATTAAAAAGTATAGGTTAAGGTAAATGTACTTTTGAAATATCAAGGACGAATGTACTCGAAGCATTCGGGAGAAAAATTTTTCAATACCCAAATGCAGTTGTTGAGTTCCCTTTCGTTTGAAGTTTTACGCTGGTTCTATAGCAAAAGTGATCTCGTAAATAAATAAATAAAGTGTGTTGTCATAGATGCACGGGTTTAAAAAATAAAAAAGAGTTTTTATTTTAAATTTAAACTTCTGCATTAAAAGTGGATGAAACACAAATATCAATTAACTTTATACGTCAAGTGAAATTGTTTATATTTCCTGTAGTGAAAAGTTGGAACTATGCCAAATTCAAAGGCAAAACAATATACAGCGACAAGTGAAGAGTAAGACGTAAGAAGACTAACCCCTCCCACTAATCAACAAAGGCCTTTTTTAAGAATTGTCGGTGACGTTCGTTTCCATACACATATTACCTGAGCTTCACCGATGGATATATTTTTCTCCCTGGTTATGTCATCAAGCTGCTTCTGCACAACTGTTGAGGATAAAATGTCGGTGAAACTATTTGGAAATGTAATATATCTATAATCTGTAAAAGTGGCCGGATAGGATGCCCGTGTTCAATCAGGGCGCGGGAGGGGCAGGGCCTCCATTTCACAAAAATTATCTCAAAGGGGAGGGACGACTTCATTAGTCTGAGAACAGGCCAAAGATGTAAAAGAACTTACGTTCAGTCAAAACCCAGCCAGGACAAATGGCATTGCAAGTGACTCCAGTTTTGATCGTTTCCAAGGCAACCACCTGAATGCACAAAATACAACAAATGTTGATGTCTATGATTATAAGAAGAGAACTTTACACCACATCAGACCTATTAAATTCCAGATGTTTGAATAGTGTGAATGAAAGGTGAATTTGCAATGGAAAATAGATCTGTGACAAGAAAAAGAAAAGACATATTTTAAATTCACAAATGAAAGCATTTTTATGGAGTAAAGTTTAGTCTATAAACAGTATATATATATATATATATATATATATATATATATATATATATATATATATATATATATATATATATATATATATATACATACATGCATATATGTCCTGTGCTTGTTTCACTTTTGCCTTCACGTATGTTTATACTTATCATATCATATAAAAACTGGCACGTATTTCATCTATTAAACAACAGCCTTGATTTGCTTTAGATAATAACCATCCGATATTCTAACTACTGTGAGAAATCATATTTAAAGAAAATTCTTTAAAAGTGTTAGTCTCACACTCAGTCACTTTCATAAAGATCCAAAACAATCTAGATGGCGACAGATACCTTTGTTAGACCAATCAGGCCATGCTTTGCAGCACAATATGCAGATTTGTTCACCGATGCTACCAGACCGTGCGCGGAGGCCACATTAATTATTCTTCCCCAATCTAGACAAAGAGACCACAATTTACTAAACAAAGATACACGTAAGATAAAAGAAAAAAGAGAGCTGATATTTTGAGGAAAAAAATAGGTTAAGGATATGTAAATTACCTTGTGTAGGTTACACTCTGTAGGTTATGTTGAGTAGATTACCTTGTGTAGCTTTAGTTCATGCAGGCTGCCTAATTTATAGATTAACTTTGCAGGTTACCTCATGTAGATTACCTTGTGTATGTTACACTCTGTATGTTATCTTGTGTAGATTACCTTGTGTAGCTTTACCTCATGCAGGTTACCTCATGCAGGTTACCTATGTAGGTTACACTCTGTAGGTTATGCTGAGCAGATTACCTTGTATAGTTTTACCTCATGCAGGTTACCTAATGTAGCTACCTTGTGTAGGTTACACTCTGTAGGTTATCTTGTGTAGATTACCTTGTGTAGCTTTACCTCCTGCAGGTTACATCCTGCAGGTTACATCATGCAGGTTACATCATGCAGGTTACCTCATGCAGGTTACCTCATGCAGGTTACCTCATGTAGAATACTTTGGTAGGTTACACTCAATAGTTGATCTTGTGTAGCTTTACCTCCTGCAGTTTACCTCCTGCAGGTTACCTCCTGCAGGTTACCTCATGCAGGTTACCTCATGCAGGTTACCTCATGTAGATTACCTTTGTAGGTTACACTCAATAGTTGATCTTGTGTAGCTTTACCTTGTGTAGCTTTACCTCCTGCAGGTTACCTCATGCAGGCTACCTCATGCAGGTTACCTCGTGTGGGTTACCTCATGTATAGATGATCGGCCAAGAGCTACTCACCATTCTCTTTCATCTTTGGCAACAAATACTTGATGAGCAAAAATGCAGATGTTAGATTAACATTCATAAGAAGATTCCATTTTTCCAAAGGGAAATCCTCTACTGGAACAACATACTGAGCTCCTGCCAGAAAAGAATAAAGAAAAGAAAAAAAAACATAAAAAAATAAACATTTTGCATTTATTTAGCCTTTGCATCCTCAATGTTATAGCACAAATGAACAAAAGCACAACGTTACTGCCAACATGATAAAAAATATATAGGCCTATTAACATACTTTTTCAAAGTCATAAATTAAAAGTCACCTGTTATAACCCTCAAATTTTGCCTTTTGAAATTGCTCAAAGTTTCAAAAAGTACCTCCCTGTAGGCTCTCCATTAAGCTCTTCTTATATATTTTAGGCAACTGTTTCTGTTGGTAAAACTACTCTGAGAATGTCAGTATGTAAAGAAATAAAGATATTTAATGTTTCATTTACAACACATTCTTCTAATTTCTATCCCATTTTTGGGGACAACATATTGATCCTTCATTAAAAGTAGGTAAAACTTTGAAACTTTGGATGTCGATGAGAATATGAAAACGGTATCACATCAGCCAAAATATAAATTTCAAACAGCTTTTTAATTTTGGGATGCCAGTTGGTACTGACTTAGCAAAACAATGTACTTTGTAAAAATTTAAAATATTACCAAAAACAAAACGTCAAAAAATGCTTGCATTTTCCTAATTTTCACTTTGCTTCTTATTAGTAGGAATATGAAGAGTGCTTGGGTCATTAAATGTCAAAGACCAAATAGAGTCAATGTTTAGTTGCTCAATATCCTTCATTTGTTGAAAAAGAGATACATGTTTAAGAGCTGTTTTTGATGGATTTCATTCTAAACTATGTGATTACTGGGAAAACTTAACTTTGGAACCACCTGCCTACAGCAGACACTGGTGATGTGACTTTAAATAAAGGTAAACCTCGAATGCTACGATACTTGCAGAAACAATTAGATTTAGTTGAAATTAAAAAGTCAAATTTATCAACTATCCTTTTTAACAAAAGCCTTGTTCCCTTGCACATCAATTCATTTTGAGTGTAAGGTTTAATCCATCCGTACAAAAAGTAATTCTGTTTTGTCTGTTTTTAGAAGATCAAATTTCAATATAAATGTGAAAATCTCGATTTTTCTTTCCCATTCAAATTGGAATTGAAAATTTATCAAATAGTCTAACCTGCATTGTTCACTAGAATATCAATTCCTTTTGGGTGTAACTTCAAGGCTTCCTTGCAAAGAGTGTGTACTTCTTCCGGTCTCTGGAGATCAGCTTCTAGTGAGTGAACGGATATATTTCCGTGTCCAGCGCTGCAGAGAAAAGAAAAGCGCAGAGACAACTGTTTCTGTTACCTCTTGTCTTTTAATAGGCAGGATTCTATTTATTCGTCACGTCCAGTGTTTGTGGCCTTGTGTTATGTGAACCTCTGTGATTAATGGACATGGGGTGTCTTCTCAGGTGAATAATTTAGAGATTATTATTTTATAATAAAAATTTGGGGTCTGTTCTTTTGGTAGTAAACACAGAGCACTTCGAAGGAAAGCTATGCGTATCACTTAGTGTGAAACATGCTGGCTGTCAGGGACGTGATTGCTAGGGAGCACACAATATAAACAACTTCTGATGTAAATGAAACAAGGCATAATGCTTCATGATAGGTTAGGCGTGGATGATGTGCCCTACATGGTTAATGGATTGAATGTTTGCGGTGCAATCAGTGTAGCACACTATCAAGGATTACCACGTTTTGGAAGACAAATTAAAATATGGAAAAAAAATTCAGGAGATTTTGCAACACAGATGAAATTTATGATATAAAAGGTACCTTTTAATATCTGTGAGACACTGTTCGATGGTAGCAGCCGATCCGAGACCAGTCATAATGATGTGACACCCCCTGGATGCGAGTACCTTGGCTGTTGCCAAACCTATCCCGGAGGTAGAGCCTGTCACCAAGGCAGAAAGGCCATTCATCTTAGTAACTCCCTGAAGATTAAGAATGGGGAGAAATTAAGAGTAGTTAGTCATGTGATCAGGCAGCAACCAAGAGACTCACATAGTTGTCAACATGTGTTCTTTTTTATTTAAAACAAAAGGCCAAACATTAAGCTGTGTCTTCTTTCCTCTAAGTCATTGCTGCCAATTATCTTACCTATTTTCTGGCAAAATCCAAAGATGAATCTTAAGAAGTGACATTCATGTGTATTGATTACATTTTGCATTGATCAAAAGAATTTACATAGAGAAAACAGTAACTGTTTTACATTTCACAAGTAGTCACCATGCGACCATTTCCCAGTATTATACTTGCTGAAGGCAAATCTTTGCCAAAGCTACATCCATCTGTTTGACAGAGTGTTTTCCTAGCTTATCTTAAATGACTGATAAGGAGTGGCGTGAATTTACCATATAACCTTACAGCTGGGATGTAATATTTATAAACATGATCAACACATTTTGCATAAGGGACTCATAGACTTGGCCTAGGGTATATACTTTCCACTATTCGTACGGGTTCCGCGAAACTAGTTAAAAAAATGAGTGCAGACAAGTTGACCAAAACATCGTGGCATTCAACGAATTATAGCCCAAGTAAGTAATGAATCGAATTTATGTCACTAAAGTGACGTTTTATTCAAGGTTATGAGCGAAAAGTTACGTTTTAGACAGAGAAAATAACAAACCGAAATTCTGCGTTGGTTCAGTCACAGATTTCTATGGGTTCACTGTACTCCATTTGTAAACATTAGACTTGCTAAAAGCATCTTTTGTTGGACTTGCAAGAAATTATATAAGGCATAACAGTACTACCCCCTCAATTTCTGGCATACGTCACAATTCTGTAAAGTCACACATTGTGATTATTATGTTTTTGGAAAACCAGATGCCCGTACTTAATTAAAATTAGTTGTGTCGCGTCGCCCTCCCAATACCCCCCTCCCTCCCCACACCCACTTTATATCCCTTCAGTTTTTTTTTCAATCCTATTTGGCGGATCAATGTCTATTTAGCAGTTATCATTATTCTGTTTTGAGATGATTAATATTATATTAGGTAAACGGTAAGTTAACTGCTTTTACAGCCACTACCACGTCCATCACTTCCTAGGCTCCCACTAACACCACCACCCCACCCCACCTTCCCCTCAGTCGGGCTAACTGGAACTATGTGCCATGATGCCAAGTTTTCCAACACTGATGAACTTTGACCCCAAGTCATATGGAGACAAGCGATTATTGATCCGTGTTAATAAGATCATCTTATTGTAGGCTTTTTTGAACCATTTATTTTGTCGATGAACGCTCATCCCATTCTCCTCCCATTTGGCACTGTCTATAGTAACCTTCATTGATTTCCAACTTATAGCCGGTTATGGTTTGTACGTATTCAGCTATCTCCAAACAGTAACCGGTCAAATAAAATACAAACTCGTCTTTAATAATACTGTATTTTATTTCGATCACAGCTTGTGTTTTTTGCTTATAGCTGGTTCTGTTATCTGACTGGTATCGTAATATGATCAAGAAAGCTTACATTGGGACTATAGATAAAGGAGATGTTGCGGTACTAATTACAAGTTGCCTTTATCTACCGACAAGATTGCGATCAAAGACCTAACCACAATACACAAACAATATACTGTAAGAAATCCGTAACTAGGGCGATAAAGTCACGTGATTCAAAATGAAGATAAGCCTGTGCGATGACAAACTCAATATAGAGTCTATATCAATCTAGCATTGCCCAATATAAGTCAGGTCCAATCTTTCCATAATGCACCATTTGCAAATAACCCCCCCCCCCCCCAAACACACACACACGCACAGAAAACAAAAGCTGTGTTAAAATACAACAAGGAACTATCACTGCGGCAATTTGTCGAGTCTTTAGTAGGATGTTCAAGGCACTGATCCGAATTACCCTGAGAAGTTCAAATTTCTTTACTCTTTCAAACAATTGTTGATAAACTTCTATGCAGTCGTTTTGTTTGCTTTATTTTCCTACCGTAACATAATATTTAATTTGGCAAGAAACAACTTTACCGCAACTGTTGTGTCACAAACTCGACGACGATGAGTCACTGCGTCATGTGATTGTGCGTCGAATTTTAACAACACTGGTAGATTTTTTTCAAAGATTGGGGCGGCCCGCGAGATATATTTTTGTAGTGCCAAACTATATCAAAAGTGGCCCGTGACCCCCCCCCCCTCCCCCCGCTTTTCTCTTCGACACCTCCCCTCCTGAGCAGATAAAGAAACAAATACTTGTTTGACTTTTCCTGAAATATGGAGACGTTTTCATACGTTTCTCGAAAGAGTCGTGCCGCCCCGAGATTATCGGTAGATGCCAAAAATTAATATCGAAGCATCGATCGGCGCATGAAGAATAAAAATACAGTAAAAAGTAAAGAAAAAACTCGTTCGAGAAGCGTATGAAATCGTCTCCACATTTCAGGGAAATTTATTTTTGCAGTGCCAAAGATATCAAAAGGTGCATTGAAAACCCCTCCCACCCGCTCCTGTTGGACACCTTCCCCCTCCCTGAGCAGACTTTGAAGGGGGCACCTTGTGATTAGAATCGTTGACACACACAAACTGTTTTCTTTTTCACCGAAATTCTTTACTTTTTTGCCTCCTCCAATTTTCAAGAAACTTCTGTTGTGTTCTTTTATCTTCACTTTTCGTGAGTTTTGTTACAGTTTGCTATAGTTTCAAATTTCCGGTCACTTTTGAAGCCCACAATTGCAACCGAACAGTAAAGTTTGTTATAGCGACGATCAAACCTACAACTTATAAGTGTAGGGGGTTAACTCGTGCCCACACAGTAGCTCTTTTGCATTCCACCTACAGGGAAACGTTTCTCGGTAGAAACCGTCCATCAGCCTGTTGGGCAGCAACGGAGAGTATTTAAAGAAAGTAACTGGCGACTGAAGGTAAACAGGGAACTTATCGTCTTTGAAAGAACGATTCTAGTTAGCTAACAAAACAGGGTCATTAGCCTACTTGCCCAAATAAGTCCTTATTTACCAACGTAGTCAACAGATTACTTAAATTACTCTTGACAGAAAATGTACAAGAAGAAGAAGTAATCAAGAATTGGACAATTTACTTTAAAAGTCGCTTTTTGTTTAAAAACCTACTTCCGAAACAAAACGTAGTAAAGGGTCTGTATTGAGAACGTCGCCAAGGCACGGGAGCTCGTCTTGGGCACGAGTCAATCTTTTAAGCCTTCTGCAAATATTTAAAACAAACCAAGGACGTCTATAGATCTGTTCGACAATGTTTAATCTCTCAATTTATACAAATCTTGTTTGACCAGGGCTTGATATAGCAAGGCCCTTTACTTACAGATGAACTGGTTTTCCGCTTCCTTACTTCTTAAATGCCCTTGTTTTTTCTTTTTCTTTTTGGGGGCAATCAGACTAACCTATTAAACCTGCGTAGCTTTTCAACCCAAGAGTCAACCTTCTCGGCGATTAGACAGATGACGTGGCTATGTCATATCGGGATAAAATACCAGTGGTTGTCTCTCAGTTTTCAGTCCTTCCACCCAGTTGAGATCTTCCACTCCTATATGAAAGGAATATGGAGGGGGGTAAACACCCCTCCACCCGTTCCACCCACCCCCTCCCCACAAAAACACATACACAAAGGAAAATATTGTAGTCATGATGACTTCGTGCGTCGAATGGCACTGCTTGTCATCTTTAAGAAAAGCACATCTCCATTTGGTGACATCCCTATGTTCCGACGTCTCTATGTTCCGACGTCTCTATGACGTCGGAAAATAGAGACTACGCAACACAGAGACGTCGGAACATAGAGATGTAAACCTCCATTTGGGTCAATGAGATATAGGATACCCACACGTACTGTGTTTTTTTTTTTAGTTTTGTTTAAATATTTGATATTGTCCATATACATACGGGGCTGTAGATGGGAGCATGGGATCACTTACATCCTTCCCTCTCATTCCCCACCACCTATTTACCAAACCCATATATTCTTACAACACATGTCGAATGGAAATGATAGCACTAGTGTGCCTCCGATCACTGCCCCATCAGACCCCTCCCCAGAACGGACGTCGGCAAATTGTTCTGGCCCGTATACCTTAAAATTCGAATTTCGCAACAGAGTGTACAGAGCCTCCT
Source organism: Apostichopus japonicus (assembly GCF_037975245.1). Lineage (NCBI taxonomy): Eukaryota > Metazoa > Echinodermata > Holothuroidea > Aspidochirotida > Stichopodidae > Apostichopus > Apostichopus japonicus. The sequence continues at coordinate 16,288,356 of NC_092571.1, forward strand.
ATATTGTGTCATGAAGAAGTCGTATCTAAATACATGCATTAATTAAACTTAAATTTCCTGGATCTTAATAGTGGGGGGAAAAACTGGGTATTGGTTTTGCCCCCTCACTCCGAAAAGGCTGGCTATGCGGCTGAATTAACGGTACTCATTTCATCGTAGTAAACTTGAAACCACGTGGTCACTCATTAATAATTCTGCTCCCTGTATACTTTCGAACTATATCTGTTAGTCAGTATAGATGTGAATGGCTGTACATGTGATGTGAAAAATAAAGGAAATTAAGTGCAATTTTAAATCATTATTTTAGTGTCAGGTGTCATTACAAGTGAATTGTGGGGGGGGGGTGGGGGATATAATTACCATACAACCACAAACCAACATAAATAACCACGCAACATCACACAATATCAACGCAATAAAACATATATACATCCAAACACTATAGCACTGGCATTCAGATATTTTTTGAATTATTGTCAAAGAACATAAATCAAAATACAAATTGTCTGGAAGTATATGGATGATTGAAAACTTGAAAAATTCTTTGAATTAATTTGTGCATATTAGGCCTACTCACAGTGAAAAAAAAACCTTCAACATGCAAGTTTGTGTGAATCAGTATTTTGATTGAACCATGGAGGTAAACACAGATTGAACTTACTATACTTCCAGTTCAAAACGCAAACGGCTTTTTTTTGGCAAGTGCCATGATAAGGCAACTTATCCAGCGGCGGTGGGTAGGATTTGGAGTTGTAAAAATTTTAACGATCTTAACGATTAATGGTTTTAGCGGCTTGGAAAGAGACTAATGTAGTGTACAAAGTCAACGGAGTAATTAATTGTGGTACGACCCCCTTAAGCTATAGCACCAGGTGTTTGAACGTGCGGCCTCAGTTCACACTTGAACGCGAGAATAACTCGCGTGACAAAAATATCAAGAACAATAGTTTTTTATCAGTGTATTATACTGAAGGCATCGGTCGGCAATATACTATACAGGTGTCGAATTCTATTGTGATCTATTGTTTTGGTGTGGAATTCTATTGTGATCTATTGTTTTCAACGTGCAAGCGCATCTCCAAAAGTGACTTTATAGAATTAACTCCTTTATAAAACGATTATACAGACTCGAACTTGGTGTTCATATTAGCCAGTTCAAAATATTATTTTAAGATTGTGGTGTTCTTTCAAGCAAGGTAAAAGACGTGATTTTGTCACAAGTTGTTACAATAGACCGCACGCGCCCCCACCGTGTGAGCGACGGGGCTCCCGGTGGGTTGGTCCTGCTGTGACGGTGAGGTGTGAAACTATTTGTGGGGACCATTCATGGCTTTCATTGACCCTCCAAAAAAAAGGCAAAACGTTCTTTTATTCGGTGGATAATAAAACAGTATAGTTCCACGAGTTTTGCGTGTTAGACCACTCAAAAGTATATCCGTCAAGTCAGCGGGAATAAATTGTTACAATAAAAAAGATTCCATTGGCTGCATTTTTCCCCTTCATAATTATTAGTTGAAGCCGAGATGCCACGTATACGCTATGGCCATAACAGAAATCATTAAATGAAGCCAATGTGGGGTTCCGTGACTGTAGTAGAAGGGATTTTGATCTTCTTTAGCATTATAAACCTGTATTAATTTGGGTTTATTGTAGGACTATTATAACCTACTGTTACCAGTTTGTTCATTTCATTACGAGAAATTGTGGAGTGTTAGCTCAGTGGTTAACGCCGGTGCCTTTCAATCATAAGGTCCCTAGTTCGAGTCACTCCAAGATAAATGTATGTCGCCCAGTTACAGAGTTATCGACAATTGACAATTCATTATCATGGACGTTAAATATGAGTCTCAGAGACTGACTTCGGTCAGCTTGCGGCTTTGATAAGCCAATGAGGCTTCTTCGCGAGTTCCTGCTTGCAGGAGGATCTAAAATACATACATACATACAAATGACCCTTTAAAGAGCTGAGACTCATAAATTCAAGTGGCTGGACTACTTAGGCTAACACATAGTTAATTAGGCCTATGTCAGTTCCTCAAACTTAGCAACACAAAACGAGAACATACTGTAAGAGTTTTATGGCCTAGAGTGACATATGCATATGTCACAAACTTGTCAAGGACAAATGGTTTTCGAATACCATCCAAGGGAGCTCTGGTGTTTATATGAATTTAAAAGAACATATTTGGTTGAGTTCTTAGAATTTATCAAACGATGGATTAAAATTAAACATTATAAGATCTACACTGATGAGTCGACGTATCATCAATTTATCCTTAAAGGAGCCTTCCAGAGATTTTTGACCATATTTTAAATGTTCAAATCATAAAAACCGGAATAGCATATAGAAACATTACCAGCACTATTTGTTTTGTTTCTTGAACTATAAAATATCAAGACAAATATTCTGCTTAAAATAAACTTTCCAAAAAGTTCTATTTTTTTGGTTTTGTTGAAAACGATGTCACTTAAGATAAATATTTTATTTTATTTGATGATGTGAACTTTTGGCAACCCATCTACAGATGGCACATATATACATAGCTTTAGTCCATGAGAGAAAATAGAAATGAAATAAATCTGCTTACATTTTGTAATTAGTGGTGAAATATTCCCATATTTCCATAATTCATGCATATTGTGGGGGAAGAGAGATTGGTCTATTGTTGCTGGAACGAAGATTGTAGTAGTATACACATACAACTTTGGTTGCTTTAGGGACGACTAGTCAATCACGATAGAGCGTGGGTGCATACAAATATTATTATGTTTATCCTTGTCTAAGATATGAGGAGGCCATCACTTCTGCTTATTCTCGGCTTGTTCAACTAAATCCGTCGTGAAAAGGGGTAATAGCTCATACAGTAATCAGAGATATAACTTAAATATACAAAGTTTGTGGTTAGAATAACCCTCGACATTTACCAGTGTGTAAGGGTCGACAGCAAGGAAGGGAGGGGGTGGGGGGTGCGGTAAGAGAGGAACGTGAAGGGCAGTTAGGGAGGGGACTCCAAAATAATCACAACTCATTTAATTGGCATTTTCGAATGTCGAAAAAAAATTGTTAATGAAAAAGTCAAGCATTCCATTACATATGAGGCACTCGCCGTGGGTGGATCCAGTATTTATACAAAGGAGAATGTGTGGCATAATGTTCGTTGAAGCCTTCTACTTCGTAAGGGGTGGGGTCCTCCACAGCAAACAATAGAATATGAGACGAGAAATTGTGCGTTAGGCTATAAATTAGGTCTATAATTAAGATTACACACATGGTTGTGGTGCTGTATACCCCCACAACCAGACTGGTTCGGCGCCAGCACAGTGGCATCCCTGTATCGAATCAAACGTTTAATAACATGCTAATTTGTTACAATCATATACATAGCCTGCATCCCTTAGATTGAGGAGTATCAACTTATATGTGTAAAATGTACATGCAGCTCGGTCGGAGTGACGTCATTTGACGTCATTTTTACGCAAAGTACAGCTTTAAACTCAGCTAAACTGTATTGAATGAAATTATAGACTTAACTGAGGAATAACTGATGAACTTGTCGAACTCACTCATGTGAATCTCAGCTAGAATTTATGTAATGAAGAATTTTGAATGATTAATTTTACTATAGCCGTCCTGGTTTAAAACTGAAAGAGTCAATTTACATTGATTCTATCCCTTCAAGAGAAGTTGACAATAAAAAAGCGCTATATTATATCAAATTAAGTAAAAGTCAAAGTATAAGTCAAAGAGAAACCAAAGCAAACTGACTGATACAGACAAAAACTCGATAGGCCTATACCGCTTTAAATCAAGACAGTTTTCTTTATTTAATGTGCAATTAGATCCCAGTTTAAAGTGTAGTATATATACACACAAAGGGTGACCTACTCTGTCAAGCTGAACTAGATGCAATACAAATACGGTAATTACCGGTGTCAAGAGGAAACTAAACATCAATTAAATTTGGAATGTTTGTCAAGTTCTTCCGAAACAATCACTTATAAAGTTCTAGAAATTTAAGGCTCATTTGGTTGGTACCTAATTCAGATATATCACCACGAGTCACATAATCGTTTGAAGGTGGATTGCGTCTCCTTCCGTCGTATGATAAATTTAAATAATGGGCGCGGAATCGAACAATTTTATCTTCTCTTCATTTTACCGTGGAGGTCTGTTTTACCTCCATGATTATACGTATCAACGTAGGTTTAGAACACGTGGTTTATATGTTGGCCTATACGCATGCGCAAGTGGACGTGAGGTGCATTTGAATTTCATCTGAGTGATCATTTCATCCATCTACCAGGGGTCATTAGTATTACATAGAAATTTGAGAATGCAAATTTCAATGCAATGTTTCAACGAATGTCTGATGTTGAGGAGGCGTGTTAAACTTGTCCAATGTTAAAAGTGTCCAAATCAGTGAAGGAGAGTACGTTGAAAGTGTAGGGCTTATAACGACGCTTGCTTTAATTTCGAAGTAATACAACATTTCTATGCTTGGTAGGGGCGGCATGGGCGGATTGACCTACCGGTGCGCCGGTCGGTCCGAGGCTCCGAAGGCGTCGCTACATTGAGGTGCCATTGCATGCTGCAAGGCTCCAGCGCAGTCGGTTGGAATTTTGCGTCAGTAGCAACTTATGCGCGATTCCGATCCTAAGGGGGTATTCCTTGCAGAGCCTAGCCGTTTTATCCTTCAAATATACTGGATAAAATTGGTCAAAAGTCTTGTCGCCAGAGTGGTTTACCGGAAAGGAAACGGAGTGCCGCCGCTGGTCCGAGGCACAGAACGCGCCAGCAGGTTTATAGTGCTGAAATTTCTGGGCCCTTTCTGTTTGGCGCGAAAGGTACTCCAGTCGCCCGACTGTGCAAGGCCCCAAATGCGTCACTTCTTTCAAGGCTCCTTCACCACCTGTTGAATCACCGGATCTATCTCTTTGAACATTTACGTTTGAAAAATTCTCAACAGCGCCCCCACTTCGGCGGCTCATCAGCGTCAACAGTTTTCTCTTGTAAGAGCCCTGTTCACTTGTTTCACGTTGCCAAGGAGATTGAACAGGAGACAAATGCCTCTACTTTTGAAAAAAATGAAAGTCTGCCCCTTTTCATTAATGTTAAGTGTCTATTTCTGTTAAAGAACATCAGTACCCCATTTTTGTGTGTAAAGTGTCGACTATTGTTGAACAACAATGTGTACCGGTATTTTGGTAAACTTTGATAATTGTCAAGTGTAACAAGGGGTATAATAGGGTGGGGGGAGGGGGGTCGAGAAGATTTTAAGAATAGGGACAACCGTGTGGTAATATTAGATAACTCTATCCCCCATCAGTTGTTTACAACTGTGAGCGGATCATAACTAGTGACGGGTGAGGGGGGGAGGGGGGTGAACAAGCCTAACCGAGAAGCACAGCTCCTGCAGATTAGCACAAAATAAAGCAGACTAGTATATGCCAGGATAGAATAAGAGTAAAGAAGACAAGCAAATAAGTTTTCAGGTTGGATGCGTAAACAAGCAATAGACAAAAGTAAAACTATAGTGTCAGCCACAGGGTGGAGGGGGGGGGGGACTGACTTCACTAGGAGGCTGCCCCAGCCCTGGCAATACCATACTCCCAGGAGTACCTACCATAAAGGAGGGAAAATACCTTTCCCGGTGGCTGGGCTGTTCGCCCGGAAGTAAACCTTACTTCCTGAGTTCTTCTAGCCACCGGGTTCCTAAACTAGGAGCTCCTTCCCTCTGCCAAAGCCGAAGCCTCATCCTAGGTTTTAATGTCGAGGTTGTCTAGGGAAGATTTTAAAGTATTATTAGGTTTGGTAACTAGGTACTAGGTACTAGGTAGGAGGAGGAGGAGGAGGTTATTAATATTGTAGGTCAAGGAGAAGGGTGTCCTTTAACTATTTATTTTGTTGTTTGAAATAACTAGGTGATCAAAAAGTGGGATGGTATTTGCCGCTTCAGGCAGCTTCTATTTATCTTTTTTATTTTTTTGTAGATATATACCTAGGGATGGTCAGACAAATTCAGATGGCATTGCTGTGGATAATATTTAATTTGTTTTTGAAACGTTGATAATTAGTACAGCGCATTATGAGTCAGTGATTTACAAAATATTTTCTTCGTTTCGTGGTGAGTTGGATTATACGGTCAATTCTCTTTGTTATATAAACTAATAGCTAACTTCTATTGTAATCCAGACCACGCGATGATTAAGTTGTTTCTATTGTTACTACCGTTCAAATAGTGTTTGTCTATGACACGTGTTTGCTTATCACTGCAGTCACGATAAGACTGAAATATATTATCTACCAATTCAGTAACAATTGACATTGGAGTTTTTTTTTCTCTTTGCTTTAATAACCATAAAAATTTGAAACATGTTCAGACTTGTTTCTGCTTTTACAGTATAATAGAGAACTGAGTATAATGACAAACCAATACATCTATACAGGGTGTATGGTGTACACTAACATGAGCAGAAAACTAGAACCACACACACACAAAATTACACACTGCGATTGCATTGTGTTTGTATGTGATAGTAATACACGGTGCTGTTATAGATACGTCTTCATACCAAGACCTAGTCAATGCATTCCAAATGCAAAGTGACTCAAACAGGCTTGTTTGAAGTCCTCCACCACCCCCCCTCCCCTTGGGCATTGGGCGATAAGATGAATAAGATGGGTCGAAAAGACAAGAGATAAACTACAGGCGATCTTCGAATTGACTCGAAGTAGTGTCGTGTGCAAGGGGTTTGGGTTATACATGGGAGTCTAGTTTCAACGACACCAACACCACATCGGTCCCCTTATAATCATTGATCCGCATCTGGTAATTCCATAAAAGTTCATGCCCCTACCTAAATCAGTCGGAGGAATGTTTATAATTTGCTTTTCCCCCGTTCCCACCCCAGCGACCACACCCGTCCCCTTTCCCCATTACCACAACGTCTTTGACATAACGTGCACGTCAGTCATGCGACCTTATTGAATTGCTTTGTCAACTCGGTAATGACGTTGGAACTTAGCAAACTAAACATATCTGATTCAAAGATTTCGTCGGAAAAGGTTTCTCTCATTAAGAAAAAAAAAAGATCGATGACGCACATACTCCGAACAGGGCGGTCCCACTACATACTTTTAATTTTCTGTCATTGAATAACAAACTGCTCGAGTGTGATGTTTTAATTGTAGTAGCCTATATAGTTACAATTGTTATTCTGATACCTGGTACCTTTGGTATGTTGGCAGTAATTCAACGAATCAACACAAAAACCTTCTTGCCCATAAAATGCAGTTACCTGAAGGTTAGCATAATTAGTTTATGGCAGCGCCATTCGCCTTGAGTGTGTAATCGTTTAGTCTTTTTCATACATTTTCTTCGGTACACTGACAATTCTCCCTAGTTCGTCCAGTCTGATTTCGCATCTTCAGCCTCTCTTACTCTCTTATTGAGCATATCCCGTCCTACCCTTCCCCTCTCAGGGGCCGCGATTAAAGGGAGCGGGGAAAGGAGGCGGCCAAATGCACCTCCACCACCTCCATCTTCAATCTGCGGTAAAACGTTCCGTCAAGGGATAATTTGCATCCAGTCGGGGAAGAATTAGACCACTCCTCCAGTCCCATGCATGACACCCTTTCATGAGGTTCATACTCCAACCTAAATCTGTCGGGGTATATATAGAATCCCCTCCCCTCCTACCTTTGATATTCTCTTTACGTTACCCTCTCCACAGCCTGTGTGACCATGGCTAAGCAGACAAAAAAAAATTGGGGGAGGGGGGTCAGACAAATGTTTAGGGACCAATCCCCCTCCCCGTGGCTACACCACTGAGTTAAATGCGACTTTCTTTTCGTGTGCACCGTTTGTTTGAAGTAAACAAACGCAATTATAGCCTACCGTACATATAATATAAGCCTATACCGAATATTGGGCGGTTAACGTCTACTTTTGTCTACCCATTGCGGCTTTTAGCCAGTCGTAATCAAAGGCTTAAGTGGTCGTACAGGTGTGAAATAAACAACACCTTGTAGGGAACCTTTTGCTTTCTTATGTTTTCCATTTCCGTAAAGTATAGCTGACACGCGAAAATATCGCATAGAAATGTTACTTAGCCTTCACTTGGTCACTATAAATGTCGACAAACAACAGTGTTATCTTTATCCCTGAACCCGGTTGTGTTTTTATTACATTCTTCTTAAACCATACGTCAAGGATTTGACAAAAACACTAGACGTTTCGTTATGTAAACGCCTTAATTTGACATGTGTGTGCTTTATTTACATACGCCAAGTTCGGTGAATGGTAGCTAAATTTTCGTATGGTTGTGAATGTCTTTGGTTTGGGCAATGAATAGATCAGAAGTCTCTCAAGTGGTTTGTCGAGATTACCTCGTCTTGTTGGATATTCAAAGACCTGTAGGGATATCGTGTCTCGTTGGGTTAGCATTTCTGAAATGTTGGGAAGTTTAAACACCGTTAACTCTTGTTATAATCATATAGGCGTATACGTACGAATAGCGGCCTGGGGAGGGGAGGGGGTCAGGGTAGTTACGAAGAGGGGTAGATGAGGGGAGTTTCCTCAAAAGTGAGAAATGGAGTGTGTCTTCCTCCATCAGTCTTACTACGGTACGGATGCACTCGGCACGCCGGTGCTTGATTATGCAGATGGATCGATTGCGAATAGAACGCCCTACAATCAAATGTTTCATGCTATTTGTTTCATATCCTTCTATTTTTTTTAATTGAACCCGTGGTTTCCAGTGAGGTGATAATATGTAGTGTATACAATTCATGACAGTTGGTCACACATTTTCCCTGGTTTGTAACAATTATATGAGCAACTTCAAGATTCGATACCAAGATAAAAAAGTGTGTCACGCTTTTGCTTATAATCAGACGAACTAACTGATTTAAAAATAGTATTTGAGAACATGTATATACCTTATAGTCAACCTTCAACCTCTCAATATTGTAATCATCTGTGACGTCATAGATGTGTTTCTCATACTCCTTAAAAAGATATCACTTTCGTAGGTTGTTTTATACATATAATATTTTTCAATATTTATACACTTTCCATATTCATATATATAGCTTCTTTTACTCTTGGAGGGAGGTTGGGGGGGGGGGGGGTTAAAGCACGGGGTGTTTCTCATATGCATGACAACAATTTTTTCATAGATTGCTTTATACATGCTATATTTGTCAACATTACTGCACTTTCCTATTTGTGTGTACATAAAGCATACTTTTGTTCACTAAATGTGTTTCGGTGTCAGTCTCTCCGGTCTGCAGCGTTTTGATCGAGAAGCTCATAAAATTCTCTTATAAACCTCACTCAATTCAGTAAGTGAACATTCGTAGGAATTAATCTATTATTTTGTTACATAATTTCAATTTATTTTGTTTTGATTTGTATTATTCCAATCACAGTAATAACTGCAGTTGTATTATTAGCATTAACAACATCTCCATTGTATACGTCGCTTGCTTGTTTATCTTTCTGAGGTTCCCGCCTTTTTACCACAGTCGCCATTTGCTTTTGTTGCTCAGGTTTAAGACGCTTCTATGGTTCAGATACTAAATTGTCATATGAATATTTCCGACGTTCGACTGTAGAATAAGAAACAGGGTTTCCCTAACACCACCCCCTCCCCCAACCCTCCCTCCCTCACGTCCCACCAACGTGTGGTCTTACCCATGCGCATATCGAACCAAGTACGACAATTCATGAATCCCTATATGGATGTCCGTGCAAAACGTTGTACCAGGCTCCGTTTGGGCAAAGTGGGATTAAACAAGGGGTCTGCAGGAAAACCATGGGATGGGGAACTTGGCGAACGGCAACTTCATCGATTTAATTGCATATGCTGACAGAACTACTTGGTAATTAATAATACCAACAATACTAACTAACACTTATTAGGCGCTAATTATAAACAAAAGTTGTCAAAAGCGCCGTATACAAATAACAATAATGACTAAAATAACCACTATCCCAACAAGTTTGAAGGTGGGTTGTACGGATTGTATACCAATCTCGGTTCTGGGATTAAATTCTCATTTCTGTCATGTAAATTAAACTCTTTAAGATATCCAACAGAGGTGACCTATATCTTAGGGCGTCGGGGATACGCTGAAATAAAAATGACAACATTTAACAAAGGTAAACTAATTCACGTTGTTCTCAGAAAGAGAAACTCTTTTGTTTAGAAAAAAAAAATTGAAAAAGAAGAAGAAATATATATTTAAAACAAATGCTGACATGTTGATAAGATGTTAATATATATTTACCTCTCCATATAAAAGTTAACCAGTGATAGGCCCATAGATAAGAAAATGGTTTCTCTTTTATAAAGGCAACAACATTTAGCTCTAAAATCTCGAGCAGGTGTATTTGAGCAGGTGACGTCAATGCATGGGAATTAATTCAATATATGAAAAAAAAATCATAAATTAATTAATCGGTTGGTTTAGAAGAAAATCTCATAACAATACATCCATTTTTTTACTGCAATTCTTCCAAAGAATCTTTCAAGCAGGTGTTAAAACTGTCGATGAATAATAAAAAATATATATAAAAACCATTAAAAAATTGAGTATATAATATGCTAATAATATTTGAACTTGAAATAAGCATCATGTGTATAGTGCATGCTTTTTCTACGATTTGAGAACAAAAGAAAAGTAAAAATTGAAATGGATAGAAATTATCACTAAAAGAAGTCCATGGAGAACGGAAAAGGATTTGAGGAGGGGTAGGAGCGGGGATGATTTGGCACAAGGGGGTACAAGGGGGCACAGGGGTAGTAATGGAAAATTGATTCCTTTTTTTCTTTTTTTGAGATCATATAATTACACCAATCAAATTAACAGTTTTGTCTCAAATATACCTGCAGTAGATGCCAATATAATCCTTATACCGTGAGACAGTTGTTTTTTAATAAAATGACTTTCGTCATTAACTACCGTGTATATAGCCTAAAAGTATTGTTACAAAACTATTATATACAGAGGCCTCTATACGGTACCATCCTCGAATAGATCCAATGATGGCTCATGACCATTATACGTGATTACAGTAACGAGGAACGCGTTCAACATTAAATTAAATTAAAAACATCATCACAGGAGCAAAGAACCTCCTCTCAAACTTTCAATGTCTCTTTTCATCTTTGTAATGGGTTAGCTATCATCATGGAGTTAATTGGTTCAAGATCCCATGGTCTTGAGCACGAATTGCTGCTCTTCAAAAGAGTTTTGATAATTTGAACCAGATTAAGTAGGGATTATACAATAGAGTCGGTAACCATTAAAGACCGGATAAACCCTGATGACCAAAAAGCGATTCAAATGACTATATGTGAGAAAACTTGACTTTCCCATTGTATTCATTGAAAGGATAACATGGTCTTAACCCTTTTGGTTCTAGTAAGAACGACAAAGGGATTGGGTATGAGAAGATGATAAACCCACGGTTACATTAATGGAATGCCGAAAAGATCAAGAAATTGATCTCTTTAAAACGAACAATAGGTTGTGTCATACCCTCATATAGACGCGATAATTAAGACCTACGCATGGTTTTATTTTTTGTTTCTTGAAGTCCACTACCACAGTTACACGACACAGTCATTTTTGTAACGTGAGGACGACACTGAGGGATGAGGAGGAGGGGAGATTGGGACATGGAGGAGGGGGGAGTGTGGATGCTTACGGCAGTCATAAGCACAGGATAAAGACGTGTTTATAATGACACGAAGTAAAACTTACAATGTGAGATTATTATGTTTACAACAGACCAGTAAAATGTCCCATAATGTATGTCAATTATTTAAAGATCGTTAACGTCTGCTTGAATTTATATGTATCTGTCGTGGGAATCGTAACTTTGCGGAGAACATGCATGTGCAAGCTGGAGTGCAATAATAGTGTTGCGTTGTAAAACTTAACCATGATCCTTCAACCAATAAGAAACAATTTGACAAAGGTCAATGTTTCTTCTAACACGAGTTGCGATTGGCCTATTTAGGACGGAACATAACATGTTAAGATTAGACATATAGATGAATTACAACACTTAACTAACGTACAACGCAAAGCAAACACTTACAACGGAGACTTATATAAAATAATTTGTATATATTAACAACGAAATTACGGAAAATAGGATTTTGCATCACTCAATAACTTTATTTTCGTTAACTTGCAATACGCATTTTTATGTGGTAAAATTTTAGCATTTCGTTGTGAAAAATAATTACAACACGCTACGACACATCGCATATTTCTATGCTTATTATGACGGCCGCATGTTTCCATAGATGTTAACCAACTTAATCGTCATCCCTTTACTTGGTTCGAGATATCGCCGAGGCTCCATTTGAAAAGAGTTTTGGATCATTTTAACAAGATTAGGAGGTATACAATAGAGTCGTTATCCTTTAAGCTAGGAGCATAAACTATGTATGTAAGAGAGCTTGACGCTACCCATTGTATTCATGAGAGATAACATAGTATAAACCACTTTGGTCCTGAAAGAACGACAATAGGAAAGGGGGGGGGGGGGAGATGAGAAAATCCACTGTTACATTAATAGAAATGCCGAAAAGATCAGGAATTTGAATTCGTATTCAACGAACAATAGGTTGCGTGCGATAACTCATATACAGACGCTGTCATATAGTCACTTGAAATTTAGTATACGGCCATGTATCTATACTCGGTAGCCTATCTTGTTCCGTGCTGATGAGAGCGGAGGCTGGTGGGTAGGCTGGTGGGGAAGGGGAGGGGTGGATGGGTGCGATTATTGTTACAGATATAAGAACCGGTAACAGCTTTATGTGAGGTTGTTTTCCAAAACGTCAACAATATATAAAATATTACAAGTTTCCATTTCTAATCTCCTGCATGTGAAAACCTTGTCACTTCATGATGATGTGGCCCCTTTCCCCCACCGTCCCTCCGGATCACGGAATGCCTATTCAGAGCCCCCCCCCCCCGCCCTTCATATACATCTATTCACTGTTACACTGTAAACACGTCTTCTATGGAATGTAATGTATACCACCCATGGTACCATATGTCCATGTTGTAAACGATATTGAACATAATTCACTATATGTCGATAAGTTATACTAATATGTGGCTTAAGTCGACAAACAATATTTTATTGCAAAACCATGGAACGCCGAAAAGAGCTACAAAATAAGTAAATCGTCGGTCACACTTTGCAATATGTAATGTATAACTCGTCGCTTGATATTAAAGAGCAGTGTTAAAGGGGGACACTAGCCAACTATCATTATTAGTCTATGTGATAGAGATAAACACTTTGCCAAACAAGTAAGAAAATATTTCTTCCATCTGGGAAATGTCACATATTTAATGTTCCTTCATACACATGGATTAACCACTTGAACAAGTCTAAATATGATATCATCGAGCCACAATATGCTTACATTTTTCTCAAGGTTTTCCTTATTTGTTAATATGTTTATTTTTCTGTAATGGAGATGGGTTTTGCAAAATGTTGAATCCAAAATATTGAATCTCTTAACATGACCTAATGATGATGATTGTGGGACTGGTTTAAGTGTCAACACTGTAATAACAGTTTATCCTTGAAAATGTGAAAAGAAAGAAAAATATTTGAAAATAACATATATCAGATCCAGGTGTCACTAAGACATCACATGATTTGCAAATGGTTCGCAAATAACTTTTCCCGACTTCTGGACAAAATCTCGCTACCCACCCACTCACGCCCCCACCCACCCCCACCCCCCCCCCCCAAAGAAGAAAACAAGTGCCAGACGTGGAAAAAGTTAACTGCAGTGGGTTTGTCGACGGAAATCCGAATTAAGTTATGTTTTAACATCAAGTCCATGTTAACTTTCAAATGTTCTGAATTTCTGAGCATCGACTCTGACGGGGGGGGGGCGGTGGGGGGGTCTGGTTTGTGGGCCGTGTCCCTGTCGTCATCGATCCTTGGCCTAAAAGGTTTTCAGACCATTGATCTAGGTTCCACATTCGGCGTTCCATGCCTGTATGTAACCACTGTTAGTCTACATTGACGATTTACTCACAATATTTGACCAATATAGAAAGTTCGTGGGCATTGTGCTTCTTTTTCTTTTGTAACTTTTGATCCAGTGAATTGGTAATCCCTACCTTGAATACATCCCGAAAGTGTTATTACTCCAAAAGCTAACATTTTGAAGCAATTCTGTGTCTATAATGCTGTAGAGAGCTGTTTCAATCCGCTTTCTTCGACATATCATTACATCTTTAAGAGCCCTATCAGATTTCGGTTCCCAATCGTAATACGTTCTTCTTTTTTGAAAGCGAAATAGATCTTTTTTTTAAAGATGCCAATTTCTTTAATAGTCACACCTATTGTTACCATGGGGGACTATAACTACAAATTGAGGGAGATAAAACCCTCGGATGGGAGAAAATAAGTAGAAAATTTACGGATAATTGGTCGGCAAAAGCCTTTGATCTATTCTTTCCCTATTGGTATTATCATTTCATTCATTTGACTTGCAGTACCAAACGGTTTCTATTGTTGGATTACGTCATCACAAGTATGCACGGTTGTTTATGAATCAAACTATAGAGGCTTACACGAATTAGTCGTGAAGTAAGTCTTTTCGACGGAAGAAGACAAAATGCGAAAGGGAAAACTTGCAATCCGTTAGTGCAAGAACATGCACAGGGCTGGACATAATTATGTAGGGTTTGCAGCTAGGGTGTCTCCACAGAAATTTCGTTTAAAGAAATTTCGTTTATACCTCAGACTTTACCAACCGTTCACTGTAATACACTGAGTATGGAACGGCAGCTTGCAATTAACAAGCAAATACACCAAACGATAAATGGTACACAAATTAAGCATAGCAAACCGGCAAACCCAGCATAACGCAAAATCGTCGTAAAAATTGCAGTACAAGAAACATCGGCTTTCAGCCGCGATCATGTCAGAGTGCGGCCTTTTTTTGAAGTCTTACTTTTTTCCACAAAATTTTTCCGTTAAAATGTGTATACAGTTTTCAGTTATTCTTCATCCGATATGTCCGCGGGTACCAATAATTGATCACGGTTCCAAATGATGTACCCCCTCAACTGACCCCTCCCCTCACCACTCACCTATACAATTGTTATGATATGATCAAAATCAAGGATGTCAAAGTAAGAACCAGTATTATTGTGTAAAACACTTTTTGTCTTGTCTTGAGCTCTGAACGATTCTTGCCACGCGCTCATTGGAACAAATTAGATGGCCTCTACACGAAACAACTTCAAACATCTTTGGTCGTTTGGTCGTTTCAAGAGGCGATACAGAATTTTAATAAAAAATTTAAATTTAAAAACAAAAAGGAAAAATGCAAAGTCCACAAAAGACATCTTAGGCAGTAGGACATCACTATTCATTGGCATGTGTTCCACTAAGACCGAATTAAATATAATCATAAACAACATTCCAAGGGTGGGGGGGGGGGGTGACTGACGAATTTTAGGGGAAGGACCGATGCCGGGGTGAGGGAGACGGGACCATGGCTCCGGTAATGTCCAAAAGGCATAACAAAAAATACAACGACACGAGGTCTAAATTTCTTGCACATATGGGTTCCGAGAGGGCCATTAAATGTACTATACAAAAGTCTCACATTCCAGGAACTCCCTGGGACTCCTAACTGATGCATGGGTGTACACCACACGGGCGTGCTGCCGTCATGGGAAACCTTTCAATACCACTGAAATTCGATCTGACGTCTGTCTCCCCCACCCCCATTGCAAACATGTCTCGAGGGCCCGTACCATATCGCGGATGACAGGAAATGTTTGAAAACAAATCTACACATCTCAGTATATCTTGGTAAGTTTTGGAACGCTTTAAAGGGTAAGGCAGACAAAACAGACACTTTTTAAAGAAAAGTCACACATGAAAGAACGAAAAATCAAACAACCGAACGACTGATCCGATCTCAAACCCAGTCCCCTTGCATCGAGAATGTGACATCATCGACAGGTGTGTATCACGGTTCCCTTACATACACAGGGAACATAATTCTACACATGATGATCTCAGCCAAAAGACCAAAAGGCAGGAATACAAGGTACAGTATATAAGATACAGGTATGGACTTATGCGCGTCTGTCCTTCGAACTCTATTGGCTTTTTTACTCCTAATGAAGCAATGCAATTGATGACTTCGAATGCAGTGCTTTTCATCAAAGTGTATGGCGCCCTCTTTTTCTATAATACGTCTCATTTTGCACGTCCACAGCACGTGGGAAATATCATTGATGTTGAACCAGACACGGTTGACTTTTCTAGGAAACAGAGGGCCAAATGTGACGTTAGAAATGCCCGTGTACTGCTCAATAACCTATATAACAAAACTGACGTCGGGTGTAGGCCACCACTGTTACTTTTCCATTTGCATGGGGGTGGGGATGGGGGCGACTGGGATAACACTAACAAAGCTAAGTTTGTTTTAAGGTGAGTATTAATAGTTCATTATTTGGAAATATTGGAATATTAACATTTCGTGAAAAATTCCTCAAGACATTTTCAGACAGATATATGAAGTGTCCAATGGAGACACTTTCGTTATTACTCTTGCCCCTCCCTTCCTCCTCCTCCTCCTCCTCCTCCTCCTCCTCCTCCTCCTCCTCCTCCTCCTCCTCCTCCTCCTCCTCCTCTCCTCCTCTCCTCCTCCTCCTCCTCCTACTCCTCCTCCTCCTCCTCCTCCTCCTCCTCCTCCTCCAAGAAGCAGGCACAAAATGTCACCAAATTTGATGCAGAAAGTTTTTACAGCAATTTTATTAGACAAATCGACTTCAGCCACCGGAATATCCCTTCCAATTAATATGATCAATAGGGCCATGTGATGCCAGTAGTGTCCCTAGAATCTGAAAACTGTTTTTATTTTCCCTTTTTTCAAGGTTAAATGTAAACAATGCTGACACCGAAAAACTTTGCCATACTTTGGTCATGTTACAAGGTTCAATAGCATTAGATTCACATTTTAGAGAAAAACCATTACCCGTCAACTGCACTAGAGAAAATAATATTTTAATAAATAAAGAAAAACATGAAATGTTTTAGAACATGTGGTTCGATGATGTCATATTTTAGACTTGATCAAGTCTTCAAGCTTTGATTGTCAAGCGATGCTGTTCATAACAGTTATATGCATTCACATAGGCTACGCCAATTATATATAATGGTTAGGCTGATGTCACCCTTAATCGAAAAATGTGGTAATGCAAAGTAAGATACACTGGAAATACAAGTTGTCAGTTTAGTGTATCTATCTTCCAACACGAAAAGGGATATACTAAGTATGACTCTTATAAATGAATAAACATCAACCTGAAAAATTCGTGGAACATTTTGTTGCTGTTCTGTGTGCACTTGTGTACTAAAGAAATAATACATCGCTAAATTATTATTATTATCTATATATATAATATATATATAATATATATATATGTATGTATATATATATATATATGTATGTATATATATGTATGTATATGTATGTATATATATATATAATATATATATATGTATGTATATATAAATATATTGAATTAAAAAACATTTCATCCAAATAACGTAACCTTTTCTTTGCTAAATCATTTTTACTGCTTAAGTTCAATCGTGTAATAACCCCATTAATTACGTCATGTTGTCAAGTGTTACAGAAAACCAATTTGCGCACCATAAAATGAACAATCTTCTCTTACTTCGTTAACTAATTTGTGTACGCTCTTCCTTTCATTATAAGCTTTTAAAAGGTTCTTAGCCTGGTAAATATTACAGATCTTCTAGCAATTCCCGGCAGGACGCCAAACCCCCGGCAATGTTGCACAAGTTATTACAAGTGCTATTCCTAAGTGAACTGTATGCTGCGAGGAAAGTTGTTAATTACGGCCATATAACCTTAAACCTGGCAGTGTGTATGGCTCCTTAATAGCTTGCCATTTAAAAGCTTATAACGAATCAATATAAACCACGAACTAAACGTTTGAACAAAAGCATGCATAGCACGGACTATACACATGTCTTTGAGAGACCTAAACGGCGTCCCACAGGGAACTGTCAGTCACGCTGTGTTATTGTTACATAGTTGGTATTTACAAGCGTTAAGAAACTGTACTCTGAAGTGGGGTTTTTAATTCCTTTGAACACTAAAGATAATCCGGCAGTATGCACTCTATGATACTTTGGCTTAATTATACATAAATTGTCACTAAAGAATCTTCTTTCCGGGTCGTAAGAAGTCTAACATCAAGTTTTTCATTCGAACAAGGAAAAACTTTGAAAAAGAAACAACCGTTTTGAAGTTGTTTTAAAACATTCATTTAGTGAAACACTTGTAGTTTAAATCTGCAAATGCTTTTACTTCGGTTTAGTATACGTCCGTGCACATT
Source organism: Apostichopus japonicus (assembly GCF_037975245.1). Taxonomy (NCBI): domain Eukaryota; kingdom Metazoa; phylum Echinodermata; class Holothuroidea; order Aspidochirotida; family Stichopodidae; genus Apostichopus; species Apostichopus japonicus. The sequence goes on from NC_092571.1 coordinate 16,306,804, forward strand.
TATACATATATGGTTTGTATAGACTTACCGAGGTCCAACCGCACTGAACATAGGCTGAGTATTCCGTGCAGGGCTTTTTAAAGTGATTCAATAATGTCCTCCAAACAGGAAAAACTATGCCAATAGCTAAATTTTAAGACATTAATAACCTTTACAATTACTTTCGCTATAAACATTGTAATTTAAAATTTCATACCTCAACGCATTGTTTAAAGGCCAAATGTTATGTCAATGTTAGCTAATAATTTAAGACTTCCTATCTTCAAAGTATCCAGTATTTTTTTCAATGGAGGTCGGGGTGGGGGGGGGGGGGGTCGCACACAACCTAATTACAATAAATCTTCAAACTGCGCTATTAATGTTCTACTAATATATTAAGAGAAATGTTTCCTGTACTATTGTCGATACAATAAATACCGAATACTTGGGAAACAAAGAAAGGTAATCCCATTTTGCGCCCCGCTCCTTTACGTCCTCCCACCCCCCCCCCCCACACAACCTCCCTTTTTTCATTTCTGGTATACCTGTAATCTAAGTGAGCTCGGAATGGGTTTATTGTTAGATATATTTAGCTATAGATTCCCGACTAATTCAACAGAACTGACTGAAGTGCATCCACCAGTGGATGTTACACATTCAACTTGTAGTAGTTTGCTCAGTTTATTAATGTATACCACTGTATAGGACAGAGCAGTGACTAACGAGTAAAATTGTATGGGAGTTCTTGGCTCAGCAATACGTTTCAAACACATAGCATCGTAAAATATGTATACCCTTGGTAAAGAAGCCTTGCCTCAACTCCGCCATCAGCCCCCCCCCCCCTCCCTCATGCATGGTAAAAGGCTGGTTGCGTCACTGCTACCGATATTGGTATTGGCTCAAAGTGAATCACTAAGTATTCTATTGGCGTATGAAATTCTTCTTATCTAGAAGATGGAATCAGGTTGACGTGATGACCTATGTGTTTTTTGTTCTGTGTGTGTGGTATCTTCGGTGCATTGTGATCAAGGCTGGGGTGGGGGGGGGGTGGAACAATAAGTCATCTTGTTCTCCAACATATTTCTCCTGTCATTTAATCCAATCACTCCAAAGCAATTTAGAGTTTGTGAAGAGCCCCATCACATTATATTTCTGATAAAGTTCTGCTGCAGGGCCAATTTTGGTGAAGACACATTTCACCATGACATCACATAAAGGCTGCTTCAAGGTGGGGGGGGGGGGTCATTTTTAATATGGAAGATAGGTGGGTACTATAAACATGAGGTAATTCTTCATCCTCATTAGGAGTCTTAATGGGGTTGGGCGGGGGTGGGGGGGGGGGGAGACCTAGGAACGAAGTAGAAAAGCAGAAAAGAAAAACTGGGGGTGCCCAGGATCTGACATGTACACCCCTCCCCCACCCATCACTGGAAGAAGCTTATTTATAAAATCCACCCGGTGGCTGCGCTGTTCCCCCTCGGGACGCGGCTTTTCAAACTTTAACATTCTTTCTGTAGGTTTATTGTGGTATTAGACTCGTGCCGTTTGCACCTGTATAATAAATACGCTTACTGGTTACGGTGTCGGATACCAACAATACAAATAGTGCGTTTTGTTAATGATATTCATACTCGACTAAGGCTCTGTATGGAAGCTCTTGTTCAGTTGTTTCCAAGGTAACGTATTGATGATGTAAACTGTATCATAACGTTGGCCTTTATACAATTTCAGTTGCATATATATATATAAACCTCATATGGAAACCGCCTGCCAAAATATAATATTATTATTATTTAAGGGCCGAAAAGACACATATCAGGTAATCAGAAACAGTTCACTTAATGGGGATAAGTGAGGTGTGAGGGGTGGTGGTGGTGGTGGTGGTGGCGGTGGGCGGGGGGGGGGGGGGGGGGTTGGGGTTGAGTGAAATTGGGTTTGAGGGAGGTAGAGGTGTTAACAAAAAGTAAATGGTTTACCCTATAAGCTATAGATAGAGAGAAAAAAATATATTTAATCTGAGTTGCTCAAAAGTAAAATAATATATTCTGCTGACTAGTTGACCAGTTCTAAGATAAGTACTATCCAGATGGGTATTATCCACGTGGGTACTAAGACTATTTACCCATCATCATGATCACCGAGGGAAATTAACAATGGTTAGCTATGTGTCTGTGTGTATATATCGGAGTTTAAAATGAATTAAATCAATAAAAGACTTGTGTTACATGGTACACGAGCATATAACATACTCGTACTCGATTACACTATGTTTCTGTACTCAATTGAACACTATAGATTAAACGAACGGCTCTTTCCTTCTGGAACTATTTTGCATTTCTCCTTCTCGGAGGGTCTGGCTGTTATTATATAAGGCTGGGTTTGTTGGAAGGGGCCTCAAAGCCTCTCTGAATTCTTTATATGGTATATCACCACCAAAACTTCACGCAGAAATTTTGAGTTGACCAAATAGATGACACGGTGATGATTTCGTCATCACCGTTTCATTCGGTTATTCCCCCTCCTTTCTATGACGTACATGGGATTCCCGCAATATGTAACTCTAGTCGCAATGTTTGATCTGTGTAAAATCTACAAAGACGCGTAAACGTTGTACTCAATATAATATATATTGTCAATATGCCACATGTACCAACCATGACTCACACACACTGCAGTTCGTTGGACTGTCGTGTCTATAAAGATGTACATTATTCATGCATATATACCAAAGTGCATTAGGGCTCCCATAACACGAACGACACGACATAATACATAAATTCAATTCCAGACGTATCGTTTATATGTGATTATTCTTAGAAAGGATCTTAAAAAGTTTATTATTGCATTCCGACATCTTAACCATATATACGCAAAATGTTACAATGTTTGTAATAGCTCTTTGGCTAGAAAAAAATGTTTTGAAGGAAATTGCAAGGAAGTAGCTCGTATACTCGATACAAATAATCATTGGCGTTTCTTTACTTAAATGGTTCCTCCAAAACGGTTCCACATGCATGTGTTCACACTAATTATTTCAGTGTGTTCTGTTAAGGTATAGCCTATAAACACACCATAGTTGTATATGTATGTATGTTGTATCATATCCTGTCCATGCAAGATCTTAATATACTTGACATAATAACAAAGCTTAATATATATATATATATATATATATACATACATACATACATACATATATATAGACAAATGTATTCCGTAATATTGAGCTCACTGATTGCTCTTGTCCCAAGTAAGAAATACAAAGTCTAATGTACTCTACATACAATGTTTAGAGTAATAGTCGTACACAGACAAATGTAATCCCTCTTTGAAAATCCCTCTCCTACAACTAGCCCCACCCTCTCACCCATCCTCACGTTCCTAAGACCAGGGCGGCGATTTGTTTCAAATATTGGGGGGACATTTGCTTGGGTGCAGGCGCGTAGCAACTACATCCCAAAAATGTAGATCAGTCTTGGATAATGGCAGGACGCGTATCTGTTCTCTGACACTATCTAAGCGGAGCGCGACCATGGGTTCGCGCGTAGCGCACAAGATTTTTTTTGTGGCAAATATACCTCCCAGATCGCCGGAAATAACACTTCCCAGACCCAATGATGCTCCAAAACCTCCTTAAATTTGAGATCTCATGGCTAAGAAATTTAAGTTGGGGGAAACACATGGGCGTCTGCAGAAAAACAATCAGGGGACAAATAATGCAAGTAGACTCTTGTATACGATGGGTCTGGGTCCTCTCCCAGGAAACAATTATAGACTGCCGCAAATGCGATTTCCTTCCAAAATTTAACAACTGTGGATAAATGTAATAAAGTGAGAACTGTTGCATGTCATTTGCACAATGCTGGATCAAACTGCGCCAAAGTTCAATACAGGGAAATTATCAATGCAGCGCGCGGTCAAGAAAAATTGGTGGGGACACGGTATATCCTGTCCCCACCTCTGAAAAAGTTGGTGGGGACGCGTCCCCCTGTCACCACCAGGATATACGCCAAGGTCCGTCTAGCTAATTCATTTCGAAAATAAGTAAAAACTACTCTCGGTGAAAGTCTGTGCCGTTTTTTGGTGATATTTAGTAACAAATTGTCACACGGTTAGACATGCGCGTAGCGAGGAATTTGCCAAGGGAGGGGCGAAACTTTTAGGCAATCTATCTGAGCGTGGCGCCACCATGAGTTGGCGCGAAGCGTTAAAGGAAATTTTGGCCGAAAATGCCTGGAAAATCGCTGGAAATGGCACTTCCCAGGCCTTGTAAGTTGCATCTTAGCATTTTTTGTTGAAATTATTAGCGATATCATAAAAAAAAATATGCTCTTTTAGCCACAAAAAACTATGCCACCAAATATTGGGGGGATATTAGATACTATATCCCCCACCTAAAATATTGGGGGACATGTCCCCCCCCCCCGTCCCTCCCCCCCCCATGATCGCCGCCCATGCCTAAGACCTATACAGGCGCTGACTTATAGTGGCAGCTTCAAAAAATTATGTTATCGCAGGCGACTTTTATTTAAGCTTGGTGGTTGTAGAGTATACGCTATGCATTGAAAGAGAGACGACTTTAAAATCGAGAAGATTGAAATGCGCTTTCAATATTGAGACCAAACTCAAAGGGAAAGACGCTAAAGACTGGTGTAAGTGAGTTAATAACCGTACTCAGCAATGAAAACTTTTCCGAAAGATGTTTGGATTTGCTATAGTGTACTCTCTTAATTCTAACAAGAGTGAAACTTCAATCTAACAGAGTATCTAGGATGGTCACTCTTAAATTCAGAGGACTATTTACCATCAGATTGAATTCTTGCAAATTTATAGCTCTTCAAGAAATGACATGAAGTCACCCAATTGATAAGTGCAGTTTTCACTCTTCTATTAACAGTGACCATAATGGGGTTTTCTCTTCTTTTTTGTATTCTTTTTTTTTAACAGTGACATCGTTAATGTTAGCCCTCAGTTGCACCAATACTGATGGGTTTCATTTTCAGTTTATTAATGTATAGATGTGTACACATTGACACTGAACAGAAATATGTCAATTTGAGCATTTCTGGCGTTCCATGGGTAAGGATATGCGTATTGTGTGTACTGTTAATGCATTCGTCGTGTTTCCAAGTGTTAGCTAAACCTTAGAACCCTTCCACTTCAATAGAAAAGGAATGGAGGGGCAAAATACGAGAATAAGTTTAGTTATACCTTAGTAGATCCTTACCAGCCAGGGTGCTAATCAATTTTGAAGCGTTCTCAGAATAAAAGAGGACTTCAAATGTATTGGATACGATTCTGGACTCGATATGACCAATCTAGCAACACATAAACATTTCATTAAACAACCTGTCCTACTATAATAGCTTCTAATCGACCTGTTGAGCCCTCGAGGAATGAAAGTGAAGCTAAGAAAGACTTGTCAAATAAATCGATGGATTTTTTTCAGACTAAGTTCAGTTGGCGGCAAACCAGTTTATCAATATAATTGATTCTGTGGTGTAGAACCGTATATTCAGGATTATGTCAGAGCAGCCATGCACAATTCTCTATTCAGGGTATGATAACGAAAGGTATTTTACCGCCTGTTTTGGCAATGTATGACGTTTCCCGCCAAGTGTTGTAAGATACACAGTTGTATAGTCTGCTACACTAGAGTACCACCAGTGGTGTCACCAGACATGTGGAGGTGATGGTGCGGTGGGGGAAGGGTAGAGTGGGGGACAACATCAAAATGGGAGACACTGTCTCGCACCCTAGCTGTCCAGGTGGTGCATGAACCCCAGGTCAGAACCTCTGTGTTAGAGTCAGCGACGTAGCCAGGAATTTGAAAGGGGGAGCACTTTTTGCGATTGATATGGAGGAGGGGTCTAATGGGAGGGGGTGGTACCCTCCCCTTTGAGATTTTTTTGAACAATTGAAGGTCCTTATATGCGATTTGGTGCAATGTTTTGCCAGTTTCATCATTATCATATGATATCATATTATCAGCAGATTTTGTTTCCTGTTTGAATTATTTTACATGTTCTTTTACATATTATATCAGAAAGACAAACATAGTGCTCTTTTACAATTTTTCTAGTAGGATGATTCTTGTTTATTGTTCAATGTCTGGACTTCAATACATTTGACGAACTTAACTGATGGACAATATAAACTTTCATATTTTGTAAGACAGTCAGATTTGCAGTGGCCTAAAAACAAGAAACGTTTTCGCAGTGTATTAGCAGTGTAATCATTATTTATAGGAAGCGCGTATCACGTACGATTGCTTGCTTAGCTTCATAATATGCTGTTCGTGCAACAACTTAGGACGAATAATAGAAAGGATGGGAACGAACGTTGATGACGTCGTTGTGCATATACGGTTCGTGACACTCCATCGTGTGCGGTTAGGTATGCAATATGTATTTTATTACGCAGTGGCCAACTGTAGGCTTGTAATAGGCTAAATTTAGCTTATTGCATCTGCCAAACTAAGTAAGAAGCTGCATCAGTAGGCCTGAATGTTACTACGATTATAATCGAGTTAACAGAGCTGACGGGTATTCAAGATCAAAAGAGCACTGACAAAATACCATGCTAATAAAACAACAGTTTTTAAAAAAATTTCGACACTGAAAGGGGGAGAGCAGTCGCTCCCCTTGCCCTCCCCCTGGCTACGTCCCTGGTTAGAGTCACATAAGCATTACAATTAATGAAAACGGAACCAGCTATACTTCTTTAAAAAAAAAACGCTTTTTAACACACACTGACACACTCCCTTCGTCGTTCGTATTTACTGACTGCACGTGGCAAATTTTAATGCTTACAAATTTTGTTTTTACATACTCAGCCATGAGCCGGGCATTTTTTTCTTTTATACTATTGTAGGCTTATGACTCTATACGCTCCAAAGCACTAGCAGTGGAAGAACAGTATGTATACAGTTTGGAGACTTAACATATCCATAGTTGGAAAAAAAAAAGCATTCACATTGCTCATAATGTATCTGCGCACGTAGGCCAATCGAACAGTTCGGAGCCTTTACATAATTATATCCAAGGTAGAAACAGTTTGCTCATATATACTGTGAAAACCTATGAAATGAACTTGGTAAGAACAGAATATATACCCTTATATCATATCATTATGACAAATGTATCTGAAATCTGAAAACAAAATTCCTTGTACACATGATCATGTTTATATAGGCTATAGGATCAGTTTTCGAGAGGGATCCATTATTTTTTCGAAACGAGAATGTGTGGCCCTGTGGTCGTTGAATTCAACATGGATCAAATTTGGGGGTGGTGTTGGGAACCAGGTTTGTTTTGAAGTCAAATGAATCATTTTGAGGCATTTTTAGAATGTTGAGTAGGTCTAAAGTTTGGTATAAACCCAAGGTTGTGCATATAACTACTTTTGAAGGTTTGTGTTATGGGTGACAAGATTGGGAGGGGGGGGGGGGAGAAGTTAAAAAAACCTACATCTGCCCTGACGTTTGTGCATAAAGAGAAGTGGTCTGCGTGCATCTTCCCCCATAAACAATTTTGTAAGGTCAATCGGTTCATTTTTAAGGCACGTATACAAAACGCCAATGACAGGCAATGGTCACGTGGAGGTTTCTATATAGCTCGATGCACAAAGTTGTACGTTTGGTATATATAAGTTTATTATCCAGATATAATCTAAACAAATTTACGCTTTACAGGAAACACGATGCGTCCGAATAATTCGGATAAAAAATTGCCGAGGGAAAAGACCTTTAGGAAAATTCCCGAATATAATGACAATGATATGGATTATGGAAATGTTCTAAAGTTTGCAAATATACTTTTTTTTCAAATTGGTAAACGTAACCTCAATGAGAAATATTTAAATATCACAAGAAGGTTGGCTAGGGGGGGGGGGGTGCGACTGGGGTGGGAGGGTTGCGCAAAGTATAATTGAGATGTTCCATCCGTTTCTCTCTCTTCATGACGTCATGACTTATGTAGAATAAATTAAACGAAAAATTTGAGGTATCTGGGGAAAGGGAAAGGAAAATGACGTTTAATTGCCTCCGTCATTTTCACAATGCAATGCGAGAGGGTAGAGGATGGGTGGGTGGCTGGATGTGCATAATAGTTACTTGTCTCTAAGAACGAACAATATAAATAGAAAGTAATCATTGTGACAGTGGTTAGATGTAGATGGTAGTGGTGAGAACACTGGTACAATTTTCTTCGTTGTACCTTATTCTTTAAAAAAGAGCGATTTACAACTGGTTTGTCTTAATGTTGTATATAAGAATATTTGAGGAATAGGGTGGAGGTAGGGTAGGGTACTAGCGGGTATCAGGTATACTTTTTGAAATTGGCAAGTATGCTCAATGAGATATATGTAGATGTTTTGAGATGGCTGGGGGCGGGTGTTAACCAAAACATATGAGGTATTCGACTCGTTAACTTATTTTCATTAACTTAGCGTTTGTATACATGCATGTAGCATCATACATCATTGGCCACGGAATGACATTAAAGGAAAAACTTGCCCTTTAGAAATAAACGTTTAACTTTCGTACATATGAGTAGCCCCAAATTAATTAATCGCAAAATGTTACAAGGTAAAGGAAGGTAAGGCTACATGGGGAAGGGGGAGGGGCTAGGAGGTGGGATAAGGAACCTGTCTGTTCTATGTAGAATAAATTAAAATGGCCAGTGTATGGAAGAAGATTCAAGCTATATGCTGCCCCACTTGCACAAAACAGGGTGAGAGGGTTTATAGATGAGTTGGTTCAATTTTGATAATAGTTAAGTGTCACATAAAGTATGTTGAAAGTTGTATAATTTATATTAAGTGAATAACAGTTAACTCGAAATATAGGATAAGAAAAAAAGAAATTCATTTCAATAAAAAAATTATTATGACGCTGTCGACCTGCAACTTTGTCGAAGTTTTCTTCAGCTGATATAAATAAAGGAAAAATGATATATAGCAAAAATCTATTATGTATAATAGTAAAGATATTTAAAAAAACTTGTCGCGTTTCAAAACTTTTTGAAACTTTTTGACAGATGTTGTGTAGAAACAGTTAGCATAGAAAAATTTGGAAGACATTTCGGGAAGACTTAATGAAAAAGCGTGACATAATGGTTGCTAATCAACATTTGCTATACTTGGAAGCTATTGCATAATGTTATATGAAGGTAGCTTGATGGCTTATAGACATTGAAAGCGACCTTAATATGTGGTCGCGAGATAAGACTTGACCAACCTAATGAAACCATTGTCACGACCTAAACAAGCTTAAGAACTTAATTAACACTCCTCTTGTTCGGGAGATCATAGTGAAAAGAAACACCACACCCTTACTACAGTAGAATGGAGAGGTCAATTAAAGGTCATTCAAGTTTCTGTAGTTAAGTCTTTTAAGAAAATCGACTAAATTATCTATTTGTTTGTGGTAATGCTAACTTAAATTTCCATGAATACTTTCTTCACACTATCTTACAATTGTAAAGATCTGACAGACAAGTTAATTAATCCTATTCTTGCTTTTCAAGTCCGATGTTCGTCTTACATCAAGCCCCCTGATGAACATTTCGCGCAACTAGTACGTCACCATGGTCTCCACACATTAGAATCTTGAGTAGCAGACGACACTGGGGTACTGACTGTAACCATAGGTATAACAGAAGCCGCGATCAGCGAAGCGTCTGCTAAAACTGTCTTGTGGTAACCGTTATCTGCTGCAGGTGAATGCTGTTTGGCGGAGACAGGAGAATGTGGTGGCGTTGGTAAGGTATTAAAGACTGGTGACGTCACTGCATACGTCGGGGAGCACTGGGGTTGAGGAACAACCATCGCCTGGGTGAGAGGTTGAATCGCCTGAGCTGGTACAATGTAGACAATACTCGGGGATGAAACAGGCAAAGATGGCATGCGGTGGGGGGTTGGAGGTGATATCCGTGTTTCTGTTGGCGATGGCGGGGCCAGATGAGAGCCAGTTTGCTTGGATTCGTCCACCGCGGTCCCGGTCAAGCATTTATCAGCCAGGTACGTTAGAAGGCGTCTACGCGTCTCCAATGACATCGACTCACTAGACGTTAGAAAGTTGGAGACTTGACTAAGGCATTCGGAGTACCCGGCATGGAACTGATCAACAGATGGTTGTATACCTATAGAAAGAAAAGAGGGGAAAATAGACATGAATGACAAGAAATAACAAAAATGACTATAACTGTATATTGATATCCACACTAATAAACAGTGTAAACAAATAAAGACTACAATAACAACGTTGTTCGAAGTTGTTCACGACATTAGCCATAACGCTGTACTGCATTATCACACTTTTTGGAAATCCAGGGCCATATTTAGGCGATAGAAGATTGGGGACTATACAGGTTGAAGAACAACAAATTTAGTTCGGGGGAACCGAGGTCAGATCTATCGAGTTCTACAATGAGCAAGACAGTATTAAGTATGGAGGGACAGAAGGAAGGGGGGGGGTGGGGGGTTGGGCGAGTGCGATACACCCTACCTATACCGCTATTATGATGAAAGAAAATTTAAATTACCTTCTCGTTTCTTTTGCTGGATATCTTTTACGTAACGAAGTGTCATGTCGAGAATATCGGCCTTCTCCATTTTGGAATTTTGAACAACCTGAGAAGAAACAGAAGAAAATAAAAAGTTAAGTTTCATCGAAACCCTCAAATAATTCTTAAAGTGAAATGTGTCAAAATCTAGCTCTAGGAGGTGTGGAGGAAGAGAAAAAAGGGGGTAGGGGGGGGGGGTACAGGGTCGAACGCTGAATTGTTCTGGGTATGTAAAGACGATCTTTCCTTACATCCATTGCATTTTGTAAAACTACGGGATTGTGGGTGAGTAATTTCTTTATCGAAGTACACCCACCCACACAGAATACATATATTACGTACATAGACTCGTGTTATAATCGCGTGCATCTAATAGCTAACTATATATACCCTTTGTCCATAACGTCATGGCTAGTGTAAATTATGAACCTCCCGACAGATAAATCTATACTTAAGATTAAAAAACAAACTAAACATATTTCCATTCCTTTCTCTATCGAATACAAGTTCTGGCATGTTTTGAATCAGTAAACGGACCAATGAGAGCCAAGATAAGACTAGCAGACGATAATAATCACATAGGTGTACCCTCGCCTCGAATATAGTTATCGCAAGTTACAAAAATCTGAGTAAACAAAACGATAGCTTTACATCTATTGTTCTTGCTTTTGGTATGCTTCGAAATGAAACCTTGTGACCAATTTGATGCACCACTGAGAGCTAGTTTTATAAGTTAGTTGAAAATTGACAAAAGAATTGGAGGTATGCGCTAGTAAAAACCAGCCCGAGTATTCTAACTCTGAGAGTGAGGACTATTTTATTAAGCTAATTTTTAAAGTCTGTTTGGTGTTATTGGTATGAATTTTACTTAGCAGATTTTTTGGGCGCGGTGATTCGGGCAAGCTATAGGTCAAAGATCGCACAGGAGTCGTTGTTTGCTTATTCATTTTTTCCCACGGTCTAAGAGATGGTGTTGACTTTGTGCCTAGCAGAGCGACACATCGCTATGTCAATTATTGTCTGCTAGTTTCTGTTTTGTCGATGTTTTTGTTAGAAATTTTGTACCGTGGTACTGCTACCATCATGGGAACTGTATTCATAGGCACGACAATAGGAAACGGCCCAACAATAGCCATCGAATATCTTCTGAAATATTACAAAAACTTGTTTACATCAAACTTGCGAAACGACTTCATTCACTGGGCATGCATGCCTGATAATTAGCGTTTAACTTAGTTATCTTTTTTTTGTGGTATTCATTCAATTCATACATCATCCAAAATAGCAATTAATTCAAAATTGGGATAGCATCAAAATATTTGGGCAGCTGGTACACACAAAAACAAGCACAAAACAAGATATGATAAAAGCGTTAATCATTTTTTTTTTCAACAATAGGGGATGGACCTGTGTCCCTCACCAGCTCCATTGCAGCACCATCTTTGGGCTACATGTTCGAAAGTTAGCCAAATAAAAAAGGGATGCGCGCGCATACACACACGCAAAATATAACCACTCCAAACATTAAATTGAAAAGAAAAAATTGAATGTAAAAAAATGATGTATTGCTTACCTCATCTTTGACTGCTGGATACACAATCGTCTTTAACTGAAGAAGGGAGTCATTGATACGAGCACGGCGCTTTCTCTCAGTCAAATGTTTCGATACCTGCGTGACGTAATGAGAATAAAAATTATTATAAGTGCTAATTGTCGAAATATATTATATTAGCAAATAGAAAACGGTTTCTCTTGATTTAGACTCAGTGCCACTACTTTCTTAACCGATCAAATCGATGGTAACGCCCTTCCCTACCCCAAGTAGGGGGGGTGATCAAAAAAACATTACTGTGATGTAAATATTATTAAACACTGGCTAACTGGATCGGTATCCGTGTATAAATTTATCCTCAAAATGGGCTGGGTATAGCCTACATCGACTGTGTTTCAAAGTTTTATACTTTACTCCGATCTCCTCACCCCTCTAAGAACATCCAAAAATTCATAAGCGTCGATAAGCATTGGAAATTCATTAAAAAAAGGATGAATATATGAAGATTGATAAACTAAGTATCGTACTCTAAAAAGTAACTAACTTAATTAAGAGAATAACAGTTTTGGAAGACTTCGCTTTCTGTGTTTCAAATACAAACTTTCTTATTTACGAAAAGTTACTTAATGAGAACGATATTTTAAACCAGCCACGATAAAGCAAAAAGAAAATCATGCATTCTACTTCCAAACACAGCTTGAATCAAAAGCAAGTTTACCTAAAATGCTGTAACAAATGTTATCGAAAGTAATAGGTACTTACTCTTCTGGATTTGATCTGTCTGCTATCCGATTGCAAAGTTGGAGCCATCTTCGAAAATATCCAAAGTTCTCTAGAACAGTGACTGTGTTTATAATTCTGTTATAGCAGCTCCCTGTTTAAATCTCGTTGAATCCCTTTTTCGCTAAGCGAATAGATTTGAAGTTACGACGTGTGTGTCGAGGGCGAGTAGTGAAGTCAGTGAACGATAACAGTGATCTGTTCTCTTGCACCCCTGTTGTACCTCTTTTTGATTGGAGACGCGTGTGGGATAACCCCGCACGTGTGTGAGGCTATTGTTGTACCATTTCTGACCAATTACAGCACGCGACCTACCGACACGCACATCGTCGCGTGCCAACGTGACTTTGATTGGCTTACGTCCAAATTCAATCGGGGGTACGTAACCAATAGGAAAAGTTGAGGCATTCAGTGACTGATGCATAGGCATTTATATACATATAACCATGCAGTGCGTTGTGGGTTCCACTGATTTAGTCTATAACTTGTTGTTTTGGAGAATTGGGGGTGGACTAGTGAGGCGTGAAGTGGCTTGTATTTGAACACAATCGTACCGTGCCGTGCACCTGCTCCCATAACCCCCCGTCTGTGTAAATTTCGACGCAGAAAGAAGACTGGGTGAATGCGGAGGTATGTACGAGGACCACAGGCAGGCAGAGGGATCGCTACAGATTATACTGGGACAGGTGAAAGCTCATTGTATACATCCTGGGAAAATTCTACCGAGCCTTTGTGTAGGTTTCAAATATATTTGAAGAGTTTTCCTGCCAAAGTGATGGAATAATTAATTGATAAGTGTAGTCCACAAACAGACAGGGCCTATGGCAATAGATGAATATAGAATAAATTTCCCATTATTTATGAATTGATAGTACGTATTGACACGCATCTATAAATTGTGTGTGTGTGTGTGTGTTATGAATGCCACCACCGGAACAGTGAAGTCAACAAGTTGGAGAATGTGGCGGATGGGGGGGGGGGGATAGGGTCGGGGAAGGGTGAAATTAATATGTTACTCTTTGTGTTTCTACAATACTTTGACCTTGTTACGTAATTATTATGTAAATCATTAAATTTTCTAAATTGTCTTATGATTAAAAAAAATGTTTCAAGCCCCCGATTATAATTGATCATCCCACATCTTTTAACGACATGTAACAACAAACTAACTCTGACCTTTCACGAAGTGGCAAAATCTATACTGCAAATAGGAAGGTTTATTAAAAATTAATGAAAATATGAATATTCATGACTATATTTGAGGGCAGCAAACATCTTGTCATTTAGTTTAGGACATCTTTCCTAACGTTGTAAGATTTTATTTTGTTGTGATTCTTCGGAAAGTGTCAACAGATTGTCGTGACGTCAAAGCTTATACACTACTTGTAATATTTTCCTCAGTAAGTAATACTCTCTCCTTGCCATACGTATAGTAATCCGTTATATCGGCGAAGCTAATGCCGAGCCTTAAAATAGGCAGGTGCGGATTCAGGGGTGCAAGGGGCAAGCGGGGTGTGGGGGGGGGGGCTGATGGTCACCCTCCTTTTTAAGTCCGCAACAAATATGTAAAACCACAACCAGCGTTTAGACCAGGGAGTTTTTTTAAGATCTAATTTTAGACCTAGTTATAGCCTTATTATGTTTCAGGATGCAACATATCACGTCTACGGTTTTCATGGGGAAGGGGGTGGGGTGGGGAAGGACCCACATCCACTATACATTGGAGTCAGCTTAAACGACTTAAGGGACACACACAGCACCACAATATAAATAAATAAATGACAGAGTATGAAATAAAATACTTCTTGGAGACAAAATCTAAATATCTACACCTATACGCACTTTGGTGATGGTGAACTCATGTTACCTCGGTTGCCCCGCCCCCTCACCTCCTGACACACACACAAAACCTTTTACTGCAAAATAATGCCAGACACTAGTAACATTGTCACAAAAGTATATATCAAATAATGATTAGCACGCACCAGGATTATAGTATCGTATTAATGTTAATTGCCGATAATTAATACATCTGGACGTTAGCCTTCTATGTAACGAAATTGCTGGGGAATAATATAGAAACGGCAACCCACGATATAATGTTTTACTACAAGTCACGCGTCTGTATGAAACTAGTGAATGGATACAACATGGCACTCCCAATCACGTGACTGTAAACCTATGTCGTAACTCTCTCTCTGTATAGGGCTCTGGCCACAGTAACTTGTATACCCGTATATTGACAGGGATTAAATTCCAGGTTTCCTGAGAAACAACAGAGACAGTAGCATCCAGGGAAGGGATTGTTATTGTATAGGCTCTATCAGTCGGTTTCCTGTTGTTCAGTTCTTTTATCTATAATATTCTTTTCTATTTTTGTTGTTGATATAGTTACCTATTCAAGGGCTTTTTATCAGTCGATCTTAAGAGTGTTTCTTTCTCATAATGATTTTTTTTTTTATAATTCTGTTTTCTTCTAAACTTCTGGATGCAGGGCGGATCAAACCCTTGAAGGATATGTTATCTTTTCTTACTGCATCTCGGATCTTGAAGAGAGAACCCTTTTCTTGTTATTTATTTACTTATTTATTTTTGGTCTCGTCTCATTTATTTCTTTATTTGTAGAAAGGATTGTAAGGGGATCTCTATCTAGTCACCCCGGTGCATGTCAACCGGTCTGTTTGGGAAGTCAACATATCTGACACACGACCAACTCGCGACAGAAGCGATGAATAAGCCATCGCTTATACTTCTTCGCTATTGTTTAACCAATGATAATATAAAAAAAAACGACTAAAATCAGTTTCAAGGAGGGCATGCAGACTTCTTGCGGTGGAACGCGGATTGTTACAATTTGTTTGCGCATGGTCAATAGAACAGAGATTAAAGATAAAACTACGCTTGTGTATTTCTTTGTGATTCTATTGTGTTTAACACCGGCTTATCCTTAACTAGCCCGTGGGAAAGTCGCTCCAACGAAGTTCCCTCGTTCATTAACCGGGTTTATTTGCATTTGGCAAAGCTCATATCAATAAGACTTGAAGGTTTATATCAGTTAGTAACTCTATGAAGAAAACTTTAGATTGACGCACGTCTGACAACCACAGTGTTATAGGGGGGGGGGGGGGGACTTACTTAAGCTGTACTTGTTTCAAGTAGCTTGACTGTGCCTAGCTGTGACATGAAATCAATTGCACTGGAAAAAATGCTAATAAATTTCTTCAAACCACCTCCCTTGCGTTAAAAAATCTAATGTTCGTATATATATACACGTTTTAGAAGACCTGGCTGACAAAACTGGGGACATACACATATATTAAAGCTAGTTTAATTGGGATAATACCAGGGAGCCGGGGGGAGGGGGACTGGGGGCACGTACCCCCACACTTTTTTTTCCAAAATAGCAAACGTGCCCTACTGGCAAATAACATGTGCCCCTATGATGAAGAACTGTCCTTTTTGATATCTTAAGCCTTTGTTAAGTTTAACATTTTATTTTTATTATTCATGTGCACCATAATAGTATTGATAGCATACCAACACATCGCATATATTTAAGTGATATGGCCGGTGTGTATCGGTTCATAGCATAACGAGTGGTGGTTGTGGAATGAGAAAGTGCCCCTCTGATGTTGTGCCGCCCCCCCCCCCCCAATTTTTGGAAGCTGCAAACCTTAGATCACAAGTCCACTGCCTTAACCACTCAACCACAAGGCGCTCTCTAGTCATGAAAAATTATGACAGGTCACAAGAAAATCCAATAATGTAATACCATCCTCTATATATACCTGCGCTCTCCATAACCTTTTAAGGTTCAATCCCCCTTCCCTCTCCCATACCACCTCGCAAGGACGCCGTGTCCTCTGTAGTGCTGTCAAATGCGTGCACCTGCTTTGAACCAAAGTTTGGTCAAAGGCTGTGAACGGGACCCGAGCCGATTTCTTCCACTTTTGCAGTAAAAAGAGGAACTGCAAACATAATTTGCTCAAAACGATGTATATAATCCTAAATTCGCGCTGGCATCCATTACTTAAATTTTACCTATGTTTTCTTCTATGCACCGATATTTCGTTACTGTAACTCCCGTAACTTGCACCCCTCCCCTCCCCTACCCATCTCCCTACCCATCTTCCCCCTCTCTCTCTCTCTCTGTTCGGAGAATGCTGGTTCCATCACTGTAGAGAAATGTATCAAATACCTTCAGCAATGCAAGAAAACGCGGGGAAACAATATGGCGGGAAGATGAAATCCTTTTTTTTTCGATTTATCGGTTTTCGGCTTTTAAAAGGAGGAATCAAACGTTGGAGACCAGCATTCATCGATTAATTGTTTTAACAAATATTCAATTTATCGATATATATCATTAAGGAATTACCCAGTCACCACCCTAATTACTTCATCATCAATCCAAGACCGTTTAAGACCGCTAAAGTATAGAACTACTCTTTCCGGTGTGTAATTAAATTCAAAGTATTCTTATACATCCGCTCAAAAACAACAATAACATCAACAACAAGCAAACTACAAAACAAATTCATAGACTGCAATTTGGCAACCCCCCTCCCCAACCCCTACATCGTTTGCTAAGGCACGATCACATAATGTGCACATTAATGTTGTCACCGATAAATGTTCCCTTTATGTGTTGCTTTGTCCAACGGAGGCTCAGTATAATGCAGAAGAGATTGCTAGATTGTGGACACGTCTTGGGTGCCAATGATTAAGTTTTAAACTTTGTTTTATTCTAACAAGTGACGTGCGAAAATAGGCACGTCCCACCAACTCTTATCTTCAGTGAGAGAAATATTTCAGTCGATGGATGTTTCTTACATTCAGCCGGGAAGAATAAGACCGTTGCTACGGGTGCACAACCCCCCCCACTCCCACCCCACCCTATCGCCTATCACATATGGTGATAGGCGAATTTAAATGAACTTTTGAATATTCATATCTGTGGAGAAACTATATCTACTCTGCTTTCTCAATCAGACCTAATCTCCTTTCATTGAGACTAGTAAACGTCTAAGTTCAAACTTCTTAACGTTACTGATTTGCCACAACCAGCTATTGAAAAGAAGCTTATTTTTGAAAATTGTTTTAGGATCGTCAAAGTTTTCTACAGTTTGGAATTTTGTCAGAGTTTGAATTTGAGAACCTTTATGGCTATCGCCTTCTTTTAAACACTTGTGGGTATACAAAGAAGGTATTATTGTCACATTATGTCACCCCGCTAGGAACGCCATCAGTCCAGACTTATATAGAGCGACCAAGCGATTCAATCAATTACATTGACAACCTCTTAGTGGTAATCTCCGTTAAACAGGAAATGGATTGTTATTATCTCCACCACTCTCCCTCTCTTTCTCTCTAAATTGACCATTCTTTTGTTTACTCAAAGTTATGTTTTAAAGACCCGACAACAAGAGCAATTTATATACCAAAACAATTTACCAGAACAACTTCTTAGCCACATGTCTCCTTTATATAAACATTTATAGTATTGAATGTTTAAAGGCGGCGAATGTTATTGTGAAACGATCTGTTAATTGTTTGGATGCAAACTTTGCTACATCTTATTGGAAGGGTTCTTGCTAAGAACAGTGTACACATTATGAAAAGCCTGAGGATTTATAATGGTACACAAGCACATGTATAGCTTCACATCTTCTCATCTCACATATAGTACGGTACTCTTTAAATCGTCTGAAGCATCTAGGAGACTGAGTAACTATTTATTAGAACTCGAAATATCTTTGCGCCTATATTATATGGTGTCATGAAAACTCGTTATCAGTACAAGCATTAAGTAAAACTACGTTCTCTCACTCTTAAAATGTGGAGAACTAAAATTGGCTATCACCCCCCCCTCCACCCCTCCACCCCTCCACCCCACCCCCACAAGCATACACAGCTTACACCACGAAGGCTGACTACGTCCGTAGATATATAGTAATCATTGAATGCAAATGTCAACAAGTTTATTCAAACCCATACTGTAATATTATTAACACACCTAATAGTGCATGCATGCATGAACGACAGTATTATTGTCTATCGAGCAGTAGAACACCAAGACCTTTTGCTTCATGTTCAACATAACAAAAGTATTGGATATGCAAAAGCTGGTAACCTCAAGCCAAAGCAGGTGCTTGCGCAATATATTTCAGTACCAAAAGTGTATCACCATTATGCACTATATTACTATCGTTCGATAAACATGCCGTGTGAATGCTCTGTAGGACTTCCCACTATGCATTACTGGTGGGAAGAGGGTAGGGGAGGACAAATATACTATCCATATGTCCATGAACCTCTGATCTGGGTCTTGCAGATGTGGTCCCCTGACCCCTTCTCTTCTCCACCCCCTCTACCTCTTTCGCTCTCTCATCGGGCCTAGGCATAAGTTTGTGCAAGAAGGCTCAACAGTTGCCCATAAACAAAATGACTACACATAGTTTGTGACATTGATATTTTCTCGACTAGACTATTCGATCAAGAATTCGCTGCTTGAAGAACAACCAAAAATGCTAGTCTTTTACTTCATCACAAAGTCACAAACACAACGCAGACTTCAACGGCATATTAGAGTATTGCTGAAAATTAAACATAGCAACAACAACAATTCCCAAAGGAAAATTTATAAAGGGTATAATTTATTTTTTAAATAGTGTTTTTTTTTTTAAAAACTCCATCTTTATTATGTAGGCTAACTCTTGTGATATAGGATAACACGCGACAGATTCCTAGACTCACTTCTTGGTCACGCGATGATCGTGAAGGTAGAATGGCATACAACCACAGACGCTGTGTGCGTGGGAAAGGCAAACAAAAAAGGTTGGGTTAAAACTAGTCAACTTGTTTGCTAACAGGTCTTAAACTGTTGACTTTAGATAGAAGTCAGCTACGTGGGGTAAATAAAGTTATATTGAAGCCAGTTATAGAGTCACTTTGCTGTTCCTTTTATTATCTGCTAAATAATATCAAGATTTGCATTCCTTTAAATCTATAGAATGGAATTGGCAACAATGTGACACGCGTATATACACGAACGGAACGAACGGTTAGCAACGTAGAGACGATGTAAAGCAACAAGTTTTTAGGGCACGTACTGATTATATACACTGATTCAGTACCGTACATAATTATGCATGGTGAAATGGATTGTGGGTCTGTGCAAGGGCGGATACGCCTTCCGGCTTCAAACCGGTGCGTCTCTAGGTATACGATCCGCCCAAGTCACCGCTAGTTATATCAGAGGCGTCAAATGCGCCAATTTTGTCCAAGCCCCTCCCCCCCCCAGTTGTGTCGTCGGCTTGATTACTGACTCGGTAGTCAGTAATTTATACCCCAGTCCGCCGCCCCTGAGCCTTACAAAATAATTCATACATGCGCCGCTGGTAATCTTGGGATAATCTAGGGATTGTGCGTAAATAGTCGGCCAGGTTCCTGGACTAGGATACACCTATACGCCAAAATATATTTTCATCGCAAAACCGGTTACACTTGGTCCCCATTGGTGTCGGTGGGTCTGTTCACCAAAACTGACTGCTGCCGATTTGTTTACCTTATATTACGTTGTCTTTCTTCGATCCACCATGCACTCCTCGGTACCACTTGCTAAATACCCTGAATACGGAACTGGTATTCATTTTGCGCACATTTTCTACGTCACAACTGTTTGTCAATTGTGTTCTCTGCAGTATTCCATAAAGTAGAGGGCGCTCGTGCACTTACCTCCTCAGAGCCGTTAAGTATTATGGCTGTGTAGTACTGACTAGGCAGAATACCACAAATACAGTAGTGTCCAGTGTCAAACATCTTTGATATCGGTTAAATTGAAATGTTGATTTATTCAGGATTTAATGAATAGGAATATCGCCAATGAAGTCTTTACAATGTTTCGAAATTTGGGGCTAAGGCCGGGGTGGGGTTGCAGTTACATGGACGTATAGCCCTTTTAGTGGATTCTTCGGTCGCCGTAATTGACATATAAACTAGTACATTTAATCGAACTCACTGCACCATCCTAGTTTACTAATCTATACTAACACTTACGATTATATAATGGCGCTATGCATGTACCCCCTCCTCCTCTTCTCTGACCAAAAGGCTGCTAGACAACTAACGTAACAACTGATATCTTAGCCAACTGATAAAAGAAAATAAAGGAAATAGACCGAAATCCTTTCTTGACACTTAAAAAACTTTTAGAAAGTTGTAACGAAGCTTTACGAGGTTGTTCAGAAGAAGCTACGGTTGACAAAGAAGTTGATTTTGCAACAAATATTTTACTGTTAAATTTGAACATGAACAGAGAATCCACATGTTCAAACCATATTCCGTAATTTTGGAAAACGTGTGGTCCAAAGCTATGTTGATTTGTAATGTATCGTTGAAACATTATTTTTAAAAAATGCATCCATTTTCATCTACTCTGTTAGCTTCTACAAATATACAAAATGTTGTGGCGATTAACAGAAACACTTGACTTTTATTGAAAAGAGTCAACCTAGATAGAGCCTGGACGCGAAAACCAAACAACTTGATCCTCTCTTCACCCCAGTCCCTTTCACCGAGACTGTAACCCAATGATCATGAATTTATCTTAGCCTAAATGTTTGATCTTGATGTTCCCAACCCGTGAGCTGTGCTCGGGCAGTATACATGTTGTGGATGGCGCGGATTGAGGGCGCTATAAAACAATCATGTAGATCGTTCCTTCAGGGCGTTTTGTAATGTTAATGACCAAATTAGGTGGAGATCGGTAAAAATAGTCGAAAAATCTAAAGTGGGAATGGAAATGAATGATCGTGCCATGTAATTATAATATTATAAACCTACCTTTCTCATCTAATTTTATTCCTGACTCGGTAATCCATTATCCAATTCGACTGTACATGGTCTTGTCACCGTCCATCTTCCAAACAGCTAAGTACGATAGAGAGGCTCATTTTTCAATTCCAACAGCCATGCATAAAGTAGATGCATATACGTTTATAATCAATATCATGCATGTCCAGGGCTGCTCAAGCTTTGTATAGGCTACGGTATGCATAGGCTACTCTAGCTATACAACCTCTACGCAGGCGGTCTCATATTGAAAAAATAGCCTGCAAGTTAATTACATAAGCTCGCATAGATCAGTGGTATGAGTGTAAGAGCATGGTAAGAGGATGTGTTACATCCCTGCAAATATACTATACTACAGCTCTGAACGTTACTGCAATTACCTCTTTCATCTCCCGACACTGAAACAAAAGGGTTTTACCAACTTGTTCTAATCTACCGAGTTCCTCACCGGTCGAAATTATGTCCAAAGGACCAGAACAATAGGCTGACATACCATACAACCTCCCTCTTTTAGTACGTCATCTAACTCCTTTTAAATTCCACATAGCGGTGAATGTACCTTTTTTGCAAAGTCTTAAAAAGCTGGAATGTTTGAAAGCCTGATCAGCCTTCAAATACAGCGTTTGCGTTTATTGCTACGAATATTCATTACAATTGGTTACAATAATTTCCATAACCAATGTATATTATCTATTTTTTGTGTGCTCAGAATGGAATGAAATCTTTAATAATTCGCTAATAGGCTGCAAATGGTGACAATCCTCTGTAATCCTTAAAATTGACGAATCAATTAAAAAAAAGAGACCGAAATATTATACTAATGTTTTGAACGATTTATGTAGCCTTTATATGTGTATTAAGATTATTGTAACTTAAAAACGTAATATTTGTTAAAGTTTGACAATACATTCCAACACCACTACAAAACAGAAGTATTATTACGATTGCTTACTGCACTAATTATTATTTTTTATTATACAGATATATGCGAATAGTAAGTGATATAAACAAAAACAAATAGCTGAGTATTAACAATAAATTGTTAATATCTTCAAGTCAATATAGGTGATAGCAGCAAATGTCAGGTGATATCATCAATTCATTGCTCCTATTACCAATTAAAAATGAAACGGCCCGCCATACGACCGGAGCTAAACACAGTGGATAGTGTTTACGCCAATTTCTAACATTTCTTTCTGATTTGATGTTACAATGCAATTTACTCAATTATTAGCTTGAAAAGAATCAGTAGCGTGGTCTTTACCCTTCAGATAATAAAATGCGCTGTCGATGTTATTGTATCAATAAATTGAGAGACAAATAATTTTATTTTTCCGTATAATGGAACTAAGTGAGGTTCAATATAAATAGCAGAATAATACTTAGTTACGAATTGATTGTTCGCTGCAAGCGTGGAAGATTCTAACTTTGAAGTATATGTAGAATCTCTAACGGACGTTTTTTCACTAGTTTAAACTACTCCTTCTCGTGGTTATTTTACATAGTCACACCAGTCGTTCAGACCATTGCCATGAAAGCTATTTGAATGTGTCCTCGCCCCCCCCCACTACCCCCTCCCCACCCATTTCAAATTATCACTATCAGAGCAATGAGGAGACAAAAGTTTATTAAAATATCTAGAAAAGAGCAACAATATTATTGTGTATTCAATACAATCACATTTATTTATCATGTATATCTACCAACAGAATTACAGAATACTATGTTGACACTTATAACCAAAAGAATCACAACAATGGATACGTTTTAACAAAACCTTCATAATTAATTAAAAGTACCCCTTTATGTTAATGAGAACTACCCTCTGGCTGTGTTTTTGTCGTTAAAAAATTGCAATTTTGTTGAAGTGTAAAAAAAATATTGTAGTAAGAACCAGTGATCTTTTGTTGAAACACATTCAAATACTGAAATTCTGGCTCGAATTGATCAAGAATTAAATTTGTTGCGTAGTTTCCAGGTTAGTTTTGTGGTTCGTCCTCTCAGACCAAAGCCACATGTTCCCCCTCCACCTACCCTCAAAATTTTGCTCCACCCCTATCCCCACCCCACTCATCCCCTTCTCCTATCTTGATTCATGTCTCTTTCACCACCTCTTAAATATGATTACTCTTCCAGTTAGTATTAACTTGCCTTACATGGGACAATGTAATATGGTAACACTGTAAAGTATATACCAATTATCCCTATTATTGATGGGGTATAGAGATCATAAATATTTATACCAGTAAGTTTAGCATGCTTGGGGTGGGGGGGGGGTGGGGATTCTGAGTCTCCTCCAACTTATTATTGGCAGACAATGAGAAGTAATTATAAAAGTGTGTATGGTCTATGGCAGTGAAAAAAAAACACATTGATAGTGGTTTTAAAAAGTTTGCACAAAGCATAACAACTGCAGTTATCCCTTAAGACATATATTGACAAGAAAGGTGTAGGGAGTGGTCTTGGACATTCCCCCCCCCCCACTTCACCCACTTCCTCACCTTACTGTTGTGTGATGGGGATTGAGAGGACAAAAACAGGAGTTCTTCCAAAGGAAAGGAAGCTAAAAGAGAAGCATGAGGTGAAGTAAAACACATCAAGATAAACATTTTTTTTATGGTAATGGCTCTACTTTGGCATGATTGAAGAAAGTATTTGGCACGACTATAGTAACAACCTTAAAAGATTCTCTTGAGCATTCTCCCAAAGGAGAGAAAACATTCAAATTATTAACAAATAAAATAAATAAATACATTTTCAATCACACAAAACAAAAACCCATCAATTTTGAAATAAATAAATGTCAATACAATTCATTTAAGGAAAAAAAACGAAAAACTATGTTACTTCTGTCTGGCGTAAGGTTTGATCAATACATTAACATAATGTAATAAAAACATGTCCATATTCTTCTTCTTCATGAATACCCTGTTGTCCAACCAAATATAGTTATAAATTCTATTTTATATTAAATACGCATGAGAAATATTGCACGGTCAGCACATCTATTGCACACATATAGCCTCCGAATAAGTTCTAGCATCAAATCAATAAAGTCTATATTTCAGGGAAAAATTGCAGTTTGGAATTCCAAATATTTGATTTGTTTCTCTTTAAAAACTTGTAGTCCTTTCTTTGCCTTTGTAAAATATTTCTTATAAAAGCAAATAATAAAATGGATGATAGCAAATGCTATATTTTGGAAAAGGAGACACTATTGTGTTAGGTTAGGAAGCCTATCCACAAAAATGTGAAACTCTGTCATTTTATAACACTGTTAAAAGTCTGTGTCTACTATACCACAATGTTTGTGTACTTCACATATACATTATAGTTGTACTTTTGAGAGGGCTTCGTAAGGTTTAAAGCATACACACATTCCACCTAAAAATGATGGACAATGTATATTTATACACACACATATACAAATAAATATGTGTGCATAAATCTTTACAACTAAATAAATACACACTACCAAACATTTTCAATTTATAAAACATAAACTCATAGCTGTCTTACAGCGAGCGTATTCAGTCAAACAGGAAGCGGTTAGCTAAAAAATTGATATATAAGAGAGTTTTAGGTTACTGAATAATATAAATTGTCTTTGATCCCTGCCTTCAATATTCCTTTAACACTGATGTGTGTTGCAATGCAAAAATATGCCAAGTGTGAACTTCAACATAGCTACTACAGTAGTAGATTTTTTAACCACTGGCATTTTTTAAAGCAAGTGAATAAAAATTGTGAAATTCGAAGCCTGAAATGAATGAGATAAATTACTGTGACCGTTTACCCCCCCCCCCCCCCTCAAAACAATATAATAGCAATCATTGTGCTGTAAAATTTCTCACATCATGAACGAAATGGATTTTTGGGCAGGAATCGAAAATTGTGTATTATTTTAAATATTATTTGAAAGACGAGACTAGTGGATAGGGAGAAATAGACTCATTTAAAGAAACAATTGTTAAACACTCATAAAAACACAGGGTAGGATACAGTGCAAAAATATCACAAAGAGCAATTGATTGGTTGGCACAGTAACACAATGCCCTACAGGCCACTTGTTCTTCTTTTGGTTTTTCAATTATCTTTCAGTTTAACATGGAATTCTAAGATTAAAGCTGTATACTGTATTCAAAATCAAGGAATAGATATCAAATTACCAAAGACCTGCCACCTATTGCAGTGTTTATAATTACATCTAAAGAGAAGAAAAAAAGAAAGCTTAATTACTGAAAAGGTTGCCTTATTCAGTCTTCACAAAATATATGAATATCAAGTACATCAAACAATAGATGAATTAATATCAATGTTTCAACATTTTGAGTTATGCTATCTACCAGTCTGCGAGAGTCAATTCTCATGACGGGTTAAAGTGAATATCACTTTAGAAATGCATTTAAACACTCAGTTAATCAGGCTAAGAACAGAATATACGAATAGCAATATAGATCCTCACTTAAGTGAGACCATACAACTCTCAATATAATACAGCGAGCAGAAGTATGGTAGACGTTACGTCAATTTTTTTTTCTATAGCTCTTAAAAACTACCATCAAAAGAAGGGAAGAGGGCTCTTAATAACTGAAAGAACAGTTAAAGAAAATATCCAAAACAGGTTTGCTACCCTTCCCTGATCCAACTTTGACAAATAAAGGTTTTTAACAACAGCTTTTTCTGCTGAGCCTTTCTTTTGGCACTTATTTTGTACCTTGGCAACACAAACACACACATCCACACATAAAAAAATCTCACAAACTCACAAATATCCATTTTTGCAGATATGGATTCTAACATAATCAGATTCATTATTACATTTTTCGGAAGTACTCTCTATGACTGGCTGATATGAATGGCTCGAGATATCAACTAGTGATACTCGGACATAAATGTGTAGTATGCGAAGAAAAAGACGGATGGGAATAAAACTAAGAGGACGTTGCATACTGTCTTACTGCAATCTCCAAACACTGACGGATCAAAGTCAAAACAATGATCATTCCCCGGTATGATCTCAAAACTGTTGGCGTTGCAGAACTCTTGACCGTTCCCATACATCTCTCCTATCGTCATGGTTTCCAACTTTGTCGTCTTACATTCTTCAAAAGTGTCGTTGCAGAACGAGGAACAAATGTTGACCCTCCTGGGAGAGAAAGAGAAAGAAAAACAATCTTCTAAAAAATAAAATGCATTAACAGTTACAGTACATATTTCTTTTCTTGTAACGTTCTCTGTCAAAAGTATGTCAAAATATTATTGCATCTCCTCTATATGGGAAAACATTTTCAACCTTGCCATGGCACATTATGACAACCACTTAAAGGATAACTTTAGGCAATAATTTAAGTTTTGATATGTCATAGTCCATGAAAAAATGAAAAATCTGAGTGATAGTAATATTTTTACAGCTGTTCTGGTTTTCAAGATTATTAACTGTTAAAAAAAGCTTAATCATTGGAATGCTCCTTTAAGGCTCATTTGATGATGATATCAGCTCCTCAGTGAAGTACTAAATGCAAAGGTTCATCCATTGTTTAGTAAATTCTAATAAATCAGCCAAAGCATGTTCTTGTAACTTCACAGAGATTCAAGCACATTTGAATGACATTCAGTACAACTTTGTCTTTGCTAAATTTGTAATGTATTGTAATAATGTAATTTGAGGATATAAGGTCTTGTGTTTCCCGACTGAGGTCTGTGCTACATCTGAGGAACTGACCTTACAGCAGGTACATTTGACCTATATACTGTAGCTATAGTCCAGTCACTCTACAAATAACTGTCTAAAGGGTAATTTTTCAAAAACACAATAAAGTATTACAGATATACAACCTGGACTGATAGCACTGTATTTTAACAGACTGCAACATATTAAGGTTAATTTTGTGCCTTAGAAAGTCATCCTTTGATGCTTGCTATTTCTCACTCACTGTATTAAAGACAACAGGCAGCTAATATATCATCCCACTGATAAGCACAGGGAAGAGTGGGGGAGGTGAGGGGTAAGGGGGTGAGAGGTTTGAAACCATCAATTGAAACCAGTCTGGTCAAATCAGAGCAAATCAATGTTACATACCCTTTGTCATACCACTTTGACTGGGCAGGGCTACAAAAGTAACACATCATGTAGTTGAGTCTAGCTTGACATGCCTTGGTACCAGAGTGTATCATGTACATGCTTCCTAACACAGAGGTTACTTCAGTCCTCCTGCAGCAAGCCAGATCTCTATACCAGGAACAATTTGGTAAGTTGTATTGCGGTTCTGCATATCTGCTCTCACCTGTAACAGATCAAATATGATACTGGAATATGTACACATATATATATGAATATATACTTTATTTACAATCATTGACTCAGAAGTTGCTTAGAATTATTTCTTAAAAGTGGACAGTTCTAAGGAAAACTAATAGAGACTTAATCTATTGTGGTGTCTTTATAAACACTAAATATATTGCTCATTTTAAGATAAATTTGTATACAAAAGTAATTTTTCAGATTCAACTGAATCAAATAAAAGATCTACACTTTGTTAGAGCTCTTGATATCCTCACATATGGACTCTTTATCTTCTGAAATAATTATTTCAAATTTTAGGAAACGTTTAAAATTTCAGATATGAATTATGATGTCATCACAGGCATATCTGAAAAATAAGCCCTATTGATGGAGATAAAACATTGATGCACAGAATAGTAAGTAAGTATTTATAGTGAAGTTTTGACATTAATCAAAGTTTGTGTTAAAAAAACTTGTTTTTCTGCTTTTAAGATCGATAGGCCTACATGTCATGAAAATTCTTAAGTAGGACAGTAACTTTCACCAAATAATTCAGCAACGAGAATGTTCTCTAATTTGCTGATAATTCAATTTGCATGTTGTGGCCTTCAGTAAGCAGCAGTTAGTACTTTAACACATCACAAAAAAAACACCTGCTTTCTTTTCTTTCAGTCAACACCATGACAGAATGGATGGAAAAATATGGTTTTCATACCATCTCCCATATCAAAATAAGCCTAGGCCAACTGCTATTTTTTACTTTACATGTGACATTGAGAAATGTTTTTTATTTGAGTTTTAGGCATAAGATCAATCTATTGATGGTGTATTGTTTTTCTTGCCAAGCCTATTGGATTCTGATTGAGAATTGGCAACTTTAATACTTATGTATAGTACATATCATCCTTTTGGTTTCATGATTTAATATGCATATTCTTTTTCAATTTGTGGGATAAGACCAACAAAAGAATTCGACGTTTCGCATTATCATCCTTTGCCGCTGTTTAAGTACAGTAGCCTCGCAATACCACTCAGTAGTTGCTAACCTAAAGGCTTAATGGCCTATGTTAGGTATGTTGGGCTTAGCCTAGGCCCTAACTTAGTGAGGCTCAGCCTAGTATAGCACTAGGTTGCACTTACAGACTACAGTACAGTATTCCTACTCAGGCTACTGTTCATCTCGCATTCTCGGTTAGAAAATTAAGCTAAAATGAGATACACTCACTGTAGTAGCTGCACAGCGCCTCTTCTGCATAGATATTTGGGATAACGAAACATGTAAACAGGAGAAAAATGGGACAAATAGACAGGAATTTCCACCAAAACGGTTCTTCGCAACCTGTCATTGTGTCAAAAATCAATACATATCAAGGAATAGGCTGCGAAATATGTACTGTAGGCTTCTGTTTGACTGAAATGTAGCTTGATTATATTTTACCTAAATTTACCTATATCATAGAAATTGTGTAGAACAATTTCTATGACCTAGGTATGGTGGGGTACATGCCCGTTACATAACGTGTTTTTTTTTTAAATATTGCATATTCAAAAACTTTAATAGTTATTAAAACATATATCATGAATTTTTCATTCATTTTAAGCCTCAAAAAAGCACAAAATTGCTTAAAACATTTCACTACGGACAATTATCTTTTCCACCAGGCACCGTGCATCAAACGTGTGAAGTTGTGAACAGCTGATCGTTGATCGCTCACAGACTCTCTGTAACTCGCGACAACCAAAATGCCTCAAAGGAAGACCAAAAAGCCACCATCGAATGCCCCTCAAGGGATATTCGATAAAATACCAAATATTAAAATTCAGGATTTGGTGTTTGATCCAGAATACCTTTGGATAATTGCATGTCTCCTGTTCATCGGAGAAATAATTATCAATGTCTTCATTATCAACAGAGTGAAATGTAAGATTCCATCGTGGAATTGGTACCTAACCGTAGGCTTAAGCTAGACCTAGAGTTAATTCAGACATTTACATTGCATTTTGGATTACTTTTATCAGTACGTGTGGGTCGGTCTATCAGTTTTATCAGCTCCATTACATTACCATGACCTGTTTCCCCGTCTATGAGTATCCAATTATTGGAAGAAGTATTGCACGAAAGGGCATACCAGCCTTTAAGTTTGACTAGCCTAGGTTGGATCTTGTTGTACACTACAGTCCAGAGGGAAGTATGAAGTGCTAGCTTTTCACTATGGCATTTTGTCACTGTTATCTACTAAAACTGGATTATGACTATAAAGTTGAAACTTGCAATTTTTTATTAACTAGTGGAACCAAAATTTCTCTTTCCTTCTGCAGTTGGGGGAGAGGAAATATGTTAGAATGTATTGAAATAAATGTCAAATTGATTGATAGAAAAAAAAAATTCAGGATGATAATTAAGTTGTTGTTAAGTTCATAGCTATAATATGTATCCATATATCACAAACTCAACAGGCTATAACATATACACTACCTTGCTTTTTGTTTTGCATAGATACAGAGATTGACTGGGAAGCCTACATGTCTGAAGTAGAGGGTGTAGTCAATGGAACCTATGATTACCTCCTCTTGAAAGGAGGCACAGGACCATTGGTGTAAGTCAGATCAGTCCAGTTCTTTCCTTTGTGCCATATTCTCTCTTTAAACTGTATTACTCAAAATGTGGCATGTGTTACAGTTTTCAACAGATTTAATCTTGTTTCAATAATCAGGATAAAAATATATGTTCAATACCACACTTAGACACTTGTTTATAAACTTCCTTATCAATTTGATAACAATCTGCTATGATTTCTCAGGTTGAGAAATAAGAACTATGATTTCTGACCAAGTAAAAGACATTGAATGGATTTCACATAATTCTGATACTTTCACAACTACAACCAGCATTGATGTGTTGTCACACTTTGCTACAATACTAGCAGAAGCTACTTTGCAGTTATGCATTGAGATCAATTAGTTTTGGGCTATTCCACCAATATTATTCTGATTGGTCATGCTTCATAGCACTAAAGAATTTCAATATCCTTATTTGCCCAACCTGTCACTGAGACCTCTCCATTACACCATTATTGATCTATATTCATCAATATTGAATATTTTAAATAATCAATTTGTGTTTTGATGTGATAATCCAGCTTCACACATCAGTTGAACTTTATTTATGTAATATACTGTTAATAACAGAATAAATTTGATTTGAATTTAAATGTATTTTCAAAATTTGCGTAACATTAAAAAAAGAACTTTGTTCGAAAATAAAGAAGAAGAAGCTTTCTGTCAACCATTGTCCTCCTCAGACACACAATCAAAACAGAAATAAAATAAAAATAAAATTAGAGTCCACAAAAAGTGGAGGTCTTTTATAAAGGGCTGCATGAATCTTTCAAGATAGCATCCATTATAAATTTGGCTGATTTGATTGTCTTGTAACCATCTTATGTTAACACCATTTGTGGCTTGATCTCAAATGGCTGAAGTAAACAGTACTCAACATCTTTCCATTGCAAAAAGGAATTCTTAGCCCCTTGGATGTCAAAATCTGACATTTATAGAAGACAGAAAAGGAGGAGGGGGAGGGGGGGGAGGGAGGGTAAAGTTTGAGGACAGCAATATTAGAGAAAAACTTATCTGGCAGGGTAATTTTAACACAGTCACTTATCTCAACAATAAGGGATTACGCGAACGAATTCATGGTAATTTTTCTTGTAAATGGTTTCAGAGAATACTGTTTTAGCATATGTAGCAAATTGCTTAACTTAAGATGGCTATCAAGCACATGCATTGCAATTTTTTTCTTTACAAATGCTCTTGTTATTTCCTATTATTGTTACTTTATTTGGTGGCATGAACAAAATTCACAAATTTGTCAATTAGTAAACTAAATCTAACGACTCTAAAGAGTAAATTGTTTTGTAAGTTTTAAGATTTCCAAACTCTCTTAATTAGTTTACAACATTTTCTTTCTTTACTCTCTTAATATGCTTATGCAGGTACCCAGCTGGTTTTGTGTATATATACATGGCTTTCTACTACATCACCGATAAGGGGACTGATATCAGACTAGCCCAGTATCTGTTTGGTGTTCTCTACCTAGCAACTCTTCCCTTGGTATTTAGAATTTTTCAGAAGACAAAAAAGGTGAGAAAAAGCTGTTTTTATATTGATATTTTTTGAGAGATGATAATGACCAACAGAAAAGCAGATTAGATGTTATATAAACAAATGTTGATTTCTAGCAAAATTATAGCAAAATTTAGTCACTCTTGAACTTTCCCCTCCCCCACCTTTTTTGGGCCATTCCCCCCCCCCCCTTTGATTGTGATCATTTGTTAAAAGTGATTCTGTGCATTTTGAAAAAGGAAATACATAAAACTACTCGCTTTCAAAATATGGAACTTGTTTAAGCTGATGATCTGACTAACCATGAAAACCAAGCCAATGACGGAATGCATTGTAATCCATATTCAGTACAAATGAAGTTCTCCTTGCTCAAATGACAGCTGGTCGTCGATGTGACTAGCAGACTTGTGACAACAGTAATAAGCGTGCAAAACCCAGCCTACATTCATGCATTATACTACACTTGATGTCACAGACCTTCGATGATCTTCGCAATGTCACTCTGGCTAGACCTAATAGCCTAACTTTATCAGAACTAGGTCTCTGACTAGGGTACTAATTTTATACTAAAAGTTGCTCGCCTACTAACAGTAACATTTTGCTCCAGTTCTAACTGACAGTCCATGAAGCTGGTCGAAGAAACAATGACTTACCATCTTTATTGTATATTCAGTTCAGCAATAATCTTGCTTCTAAAGTCCTATGATATGAAAATGGTTGTATGGTGGTGATAAAACCTAACGTAGAGGAAGACTTCAGTCGAGGAGAAAATAAAAGCCTTGTACTATTTAACAGGATTAGCATGTACTATAAATGCAGTATGCATACCTTAGCAGGAAACTGCTGACGACACTAAATACAGGCTATGAGGCAGTTATTTTTATGACCTTGAATGTGGGAGAAGCCTGCAAGGGCTTATGAACTACATCATCATGTGGGGTGGCTTCCAACTCAACATTTTAACGCAAATTTGGAAACTAAAACTAAGACCTGAATAGTTTGTGTGTTTTATACTGACACTGTCTCTGTTTACTTTTGCATTTTAATAACTTAACCAACATCTAGGTGTGGTCTAGCTCTTATGATGAGAAGCTTTTTGTCAAAAGTACTTTCACAATTTTATCGCTTTTATGCTGTTTTTATTGGTTTTACAAATATTACTGTCATTTTCAGTCATTAAATGACATGAACAACACCGGTGGTACATCGAAACATCAAGAAAAATATAAACTCAAACATGATCTTGTGTGTTTTCATTTCGTATGCACATAATCACTATAATGATTTTGTTAAGATTAAGATAAGGTGAGTCTGTTAACTTACAAACACTGGGCTGTTTGAGGAGATCAGTTTCTGCCTTCACTTGTCCCTGCTTGAATCTAATTTTGTTGACATGTACATTCTCAAAACATTAACTTGAGAAACTTTTAATTTGTAGTGTAAGATTTGTCACTGTGTATTGCATAACTTACTTGGCTGAATGACTTGGCATCATCATCATCATCATTATCATCTCTCTCTCTCTCTCTCTCTCTGTACCTTACCCCTCTCCTCCTGCCCAGGTTCCTCCGTACGTGATGTTCTTTGTTTGCTGCGCCTCCTACAGAATACATTCCATCTATGTCCTACGTTTGTTCAACGATCCCGTAGCAATGTTCTTTTTCTATCTGGCAACAAACTTTTTCATCGATCGTAGTTGGAACTGGGGCTGCTTTTGGTTTAGGTGAGTCTTTTCCGGGATCAACTTTTGACTTCTTTAAGTTTTGGTTGGGGGTGGGGGGGGTGGGGCTCATTATTGTATTTACTAATGGTTAGTTTTTTGGTTTAGGTGGTTTTTGTCGGGAGTTTATTTCCTTTTTTTTCTTGTTGGATTGATCTAGCAGTTTCTTGAACAGTGATATCCTCTTTGGTTTTTGAATTAAATGTGTATGGACTAAACAGTGAACTGTTTAGGAGTATTCAGGTAGAGTTAGTTATCTCAGAATACCTGAAATATCCACAAATTTTTAGAGTAACAATCAAGAGGGAGAGGGGCAGAGGGGGGTGGCCTGGGTAGGTGGTACCAGGCAGGTAGAACTAAATGGGCAACTACAAGTCAAGGTATTTATCAAAATAAAACTTGTTATTTTCATCAAGTTAGATGATGCTTAAATATTTGCTCCTTTTAAGTCAATGTTATTGTTTCCTTTGCATCCCTCATTCAGTATTGCTGTTTCTGTGAAGATGAATGTCCTCCTATTTTCCCCTGCCTTGCTTCTCCTGTTGCTAACAGAGTTTGGATTCTGGAGGACTATACCACGTCTTGCTATCTGTGCTATCGTTCAGGTAGTGTTTATCAATAAAGATGAAAATTAATAAAGAGTTAATAAAGGTTTTTCAATATTTTGGTATCTTTCAATGTTTTGCTCAAAAGTACACAAGTTTATTCTACACATTGTTGTGATTTAACAAATACCTGCCAGGCATCCTCCAAGCACCCTTCCAGGCTACTCTCACCTAACTTAATGTTAAAATGGTGAGTAATATATCACCGAATAGGATCTTCTGTCTGTCTGTATGTCAGTCTGTCTGTCTTTCTGACGGTCTACTATAAGTCCAGAGTTGCCATCTTTTTTCTTCATTTAGAATCTCTCATTGAAGTAAAGCAAGTAAAATAGAATCAATATTCACTGTGGCAACACATGAATCAACTTTTAAAGTTTCATTCGCAGAAATGATAGGTTTTAAATGATAAGGCAAGTGGCATGTAAAACATTCCTTGTAAACACAAGCTTGGCAAGTAGTCCACTCCTGATGCTGTACAGATTAGCTTAAGTATACCCATTTCAAAAAGCACGAACAACGTGAGAAAAAAGCCTTAATAACACTGGTGCTTTTCTTTTCTTTTCAGGTCGTTTTAGCGATACCATTTTTACTGGAAAATCCGGTGGGTTACATTTTACGTGCCTTTGAACTGAGCAGACAGTTCTTCTACATCTGGACCGTCAACTGGAGATGTCTGCCAGAGGAGATATTTCTAAACCGATATTTTCAAGCATCTCTTCTCGCCCTTCACATAATCTTGATAGTACTCTTCACTCTTCGGAGATGGAACAGGTATGGAAGCACATCACACTTCTTGCCAATATACATTTTACTACGATATAGCCGATACTTGTTTGATGTTACTTTAGGATTTTCTGATAGAATACCGCACGATACCTGAATGGTTTAATGCAGTTTGATACTATGTAATATGTTATATCAGTATGTTATGGTAATGGTGTGGTATGCTATATGATATGGTAACTAATGGTATGGTATGATAATGGTATAGTATAGTATAGGAATGGTATGGTATGATTTGGTAATGGTATGTAATGGTATTGGTATTGGTATGGTATGGTATGGTAATGGTGTGGTTTAATATGATATGGAATGGTATGGTATGATAAAGGTATAGTATGGTATTGGAATGGTATGGTTTGGTATGGTATGGTTTGGTATGGTAATGGTATTGTATGGTCATGGTGTGGTATGCTATGATATGATATGGGAATGGTATGGTGTGGTATGGTATGATAATGGTATAGTATGGTATTGGAATGGTATGGTATGGAAATAGAATGGTGAAACAAATGGTAGAGCATTGAATGGCACAGTACACTGTAATGGTGTGGTACAAGTTATGATGTAGTAATGGTGTTGTATGTTATAGTATGGCACGGTATGATGGGGTGTGGAACGTTTGAATATTGTTTGGTATGGTATGGTGTATTATGCTATGCTATGTTATAGCAATGTGTATGGTATTTTTTGGCATATTATATGATTCAAGACCAGGTGTAAAATTTTATGATGTAATGTGGTACATGATATGAATTAGTACATCATTTAATTCATGAAGCTGCATGTGTGGATGTCATGTGATACATGGTATCACAATACACATATTATGCATATTGTGCATGGTATAACATGATTTGATACAATTAGACAAAGTAAGATATGATACGATGGTGCATAATACCTCACTAGTGTACATGATATCTTCAGACTGTTTTCTTTTTGCTGGTCATTTCTCCAGACGCTCTGGTGGTCTTCAAGCTTTGCTTCCAAACCCGAGTTTACCAGAAAGATCAGTCCTAGATGCCAATTATATCCTTTCCTCAAACATCATTCATGCATTTTGTGAGTCCATGTGCATGTTGTGGTTCTGTGTCTGGTACAGTGATACAAACACATACATGTACACACAAGGCTTTGGTATCAAGAATTGCATCCAAGATTTGGTCTAAAAATTTATAAACCAAATTAGAACATGCGCAATGAAAGGTGCTTACATATTGTACACAATGGAGTCCTCAAGGGGGTAGGTTGCATTCCCCCCTAAAACTGTTTGGTGGCCTCCCTGCAATGAAATTTGCCAAATCAAAAAAATTTATAAGATATCTTGACTTCTACTAACTATAATTATTATGTACATGTACCTACAAATTTGAAGCTGATATAAGTTCTGCAAACCATGAACACTGCAAGGCTGCAGGGAGTTTAGCCATCTTGACTTCCACCAGGAGCCCTATGGTAGGCTCCAGAACCCCAGCTTGAAGTACAAACATGCTGTGTGCCCCCCCCCCCCCCAAATTGACTGGTGATGCCTTTGATTGTATTTTCATCAGCTATTTGTAGGCAGGAACAATAAAAACTTATGATCAGTTTGTGATTTATTGCAGATCCTCAATCAGAACATGTTGAAAGTAAAATGATCATTCTCTATTGAAAACTTATTTTTGAAAACATGTGAAGTTTTATCTTAAAAGTTTATTTTAAGAATTACTGTCTGTCACTGTGTCAATGCAAAACAACAAATAAACACAAAGTCAGGAGTATGCATACTTTACAACATGTCATGTTGCGAATGTTTTTTCTTAAAAGTCTGTTTTATTTGATATTATTAGGATTCACAGAAATGACATATTTTTGCTTTTCTTGTAAACGTATGAATCCTTGACTCTGTATCACATATTGTAAAGACTCTCTACACATCGAATTTCATCGGTATAGCCTTCAGTAGAACGCTTCACACACAGTTTTACGTCTGGTATTTCCACACGCTGCCGTACCTTCTCTGGTGCACAGACCTGATATCTCCAGTGAGGTGAGTCAATTTTTAGTTTGTATTAATTTTCTGAAAGTTTTGAACTGACTTTGTAATAAAATTAAATTGCTGAGTTCTGTAATGCCATGATTCCATTATGTTGTCATACGAGTTTTGGATTGCACAGAGGTTGCATCAATAAATTATCTCCTCCCCCCCTCCCCTGCTGTATTTTGCACAATCCCCTTTATGCCTCCTTACCTTGAAATCTGCTCATCATTTTCTGTCCTCTCCACAATCCAAAGTTTTATAAGTTGCAATTTTTTTTATCCAAAAGTTGTCGTGTAGTTTTCTTTGGATTGATATAACAAGATTTCAGTTTTTATCTAGATGCAGTTATGCTAGGTCACAGTATCGTATGTTGTTCAAGTTTTTATGGTGAACCTGGATGTTTCAGCAACTTTTTCGGTTTTCATGCATGGACTCTTGTTAGAATTGGATATTGTCGTGGGCCCATGGTTATTGGAGTATTGCCATGGGCCCATGATTATTGGAGTATTGCCATGGGCCCATGGTTATTGGAGTACTGCCATGGGCCCATGGTTACTTGAGAATTGCCATGGGCACATTGTTTATGGAGTATTGCCATGGGCCCATTGTTAATGAAGTATTGCCATGGGCCCATGGTTATTGGAGTATTGCCATGGGCCCATCGTCGATATAGACTCCTGAACATGAACCTGTACCCACTTGTCTGTGGTTAATAATATAATATCCCATCCAAGTCCTTTCTCAAGATGGGGGCATTGATCTGACAGTGAATTTGTTTGAGCTAATACATCACCCCCCCCCCCCCTATTAACATCTAACTTCTTCCAATAGCACATTTGGCCTTGGTTCAGAATGACCCCCATCCCCCTTTCTATAGCTTCTGGCTCCATTGTTCCATATTCTTGTGGTATGACTAATGAATCTTTGTTTTGTATTTTGGTATTTGCAGGTTACTTATTCTGGGCCTGATCGAGCTCTGTTGGAATACTTACCCTTCAACATCGGGAAGTTCAGCGACGCTTCATGTCTGTCATTTTATCCTCTTAGTAGGATTGTGGTTGAAGAAAGATTATGTGAAAGTGACAGATGCTCCAAAAGACAAAGGAAAAGAGATCTGAGCTGAAGATGTTTTACAGTCTTCTAGGAAAGTCACAGCTAATGTCTTAATAAACTTTGAAATGAGACTTACATTAAATCCATAAGTTGATAGAACGGTATTAATATTCATCAAAAAAACAATTTGTAAAACTTTGTGAAGTATAGCACCAAATTGTTCCACAGTATCATAAATTTAGATCAAAACAGACTTGTCATCTGCAAACAACTCTTGGCCTATCATGATTTTTGGGGGGTGATCATTTGTTCATTATTATTTTGCAGAGAGAAAGTAGCTGTGGTAAAGAATCATGTTATTGTAATAATGTGATTGTTCTCCTGGAAGGGGTATTAATGTAAAGCTTTGCTGGATGGGTTTTGGTTTATCTTTTTCTGTAATGAAATATAAACTGATTCTCATTTTAATTTACTTTGAAGCTGGCTACCAGTCAGCCAGTGAAAAGCATATTTTAAGACTTGCTTTTCATTAGAAGAAATGGAATTCATATCATTTGATATGTCTAAATAATGCTACACTCCAGAAACAACAGTTACCATGGATACATAGGTCTAAGAGTTTAAGAAATATATGTAATATAGAGCATGTTAGAAGATACACATTGATCCAACTCTGATCTTGATAGCTGGTTCTGTTCCTGAGATATTTATAATTTTGAGTTTATTAAAATTCTAATTTAGATATAAAGTACATTTTTGCAATAATTTGTGATGTCATTTACATATATATACATTAATAACTTCATCATACTTTACCCACATAAATATGACATCCTGTCACATAGTTGAATTATTTTCCAAGGAAATATAATCTTTTCAGGTTGAAATAAAATCAGAATCATTTGTTGTTGTAGTCCATGTATGACATCATAGATATAGTGCAATGTACTTTTATCTAAATAAAGCAATTAAACTTTTATAATTTAAATTTAATATAGATCTCAACAAATGAACAAGCCATCATGGCAGGAGTTTGGACTTTTTTGCTTTGTATCACAAGCTCTATTTGTTTACAGTATGCCATTTTAGTCTAGACATCTTTATCCCGAGCTGACTTGCTTCATCCAGAATCAAGACAACAAACTTTACTGATGCAACTTATTTTTGTAAGGTATAGTTATTGATTTAGTAATTTAGATAAAGTGCTGCATTTCTTGTTCATGTTTTATACATTTAAGCTTTTACGACTTTAACACACAGTCACTCTTGTGTATTATTCGGTGCCCTTAATTGTGGAATGAATCGACCTACAAAAAGAAAATAGAAGAAAATAAAGTTGAAACTTCTTTCTCTTGTTTTTGTGTCAGATTTTATGTTTTATTGCTCTTAAAATATTTCCTTTTAAATATGAGATGCTTTACAAGTATCAAAATTATACCTGCCTGCAAGTAAGGTTAAGTATCAAATATTTTCATGTTACTTGAATATATATGGGGGGGGGGGGGTGTGAGGTGAGGCTGCATGAGTATAGTGTGAATATTTCTTTCTCAGGAAATAGTCAAATTACTTTATCATAGTTCCTACAATACCTTTTTATTCTGAATCTTGGTAACGAATTAACTCTCCAATATTTGAGAATACTCTGTAACGAAAAGAATCCCAGGTGCAATATTCACCAGATAAGATTCCCATTTAAAGGAACTATACAGTTCACACGAATTTGTTCCATATATTGAAAATGGTCCTAGAACTCCCTGAACATTTTTTGGGCAGTTTTGAAACAATTAATTATATGATATCCAAAATAGCTTCATGAGAACCTTCCATATTTTGTTAGAAATGCAGTAGTGTTGCACATGTTGAGCACGGCAGTTTCACAATGAAAAGGAATTCGACATTGTTAGAAAAACGGTTTCCCTTTGAGTGTTATGAATATTCATATCTAAACGTCTAGGGGATTTACCTGCGTTGATCGACATGGCGGAAGAAAACTTGCAATTTACACCAAAGATTGTGCAGCATCTGTCTCAACTTATTGATCATGAGTTTGGAGATGACGTGAAAGCGTTAGAAAAAGTTGAGGAATTGCTTCAAGACGCTGTCAAACGACGTGATAAGCTCAAGACAGATGTACGTACACGTCACAAAAGTTGTTTTCACATAGTAACATATTGTGTGTAGTTGTACTAGATTCGCGAAATGTCAATTGTATTTCTCTTTGAGTGTTGTTTTCATGCATTTTCACTGTGTTTGGGTCTAAAACATGCCAACCGCATTGAACGCAGCACATAACCTAATCGGTAACAATAATAAAACGAAGCTTTTTGATCGAGAACTGTTAGTCTGTCACATTTTTCGTGCAACCACTTTGTAATTAGCAATTTATTCACATACCACTGCCAGGTAGGATAAATGGACCTTGGGCTAGCCTAGTTTAGGCGAAGTGTCAAATAAATGCATTCATATTCATATGCTTTGCAAAACCTTTTATTTTTGCTTTTGTTAATTGTGAAATAGCAGTTTTTGTAACACCAGGGAATAATTGATCCAGTATCACATCGCAAAATGCTATACAAAATGAAAAAAATCAGAGACTTAAAATTATATAATGCTACACAAAATTTGAACACTAAATTATAACCTGTACACATCTCCCTACACATAGTAAATCCATGATAAATTGATCACAGCAATTGGTAACCACAAAGGACACAAGGTCATTATTAAAAACTGCATGATCTTCAAGACTCCATGGATGTAAATGTAATGCTGAGTTCATATTTTCTTGATAGGAACTTTATGTCATTTAACCAAATTCTAGCAACATTCACACATAACTGAATACCACCCAATCTCGCTACTTAACAGATCTAGATATGGTTACTTAAATGTTAATGTTTGAAATTATAACAGAGTACAGTTTAATGTGTCATTCAATATAGGATAGATAGGTAAATACACTAGCTTCTAGCACTAGTTCTGAAATGCAATTTTCCTTTTCCCCACACAAGTTGAATGTGGCCACAGCTGAGATCCCAACTGAGATCAGGAAAGCATTAACTGAAGCAGACTCATCAATCACCAGAATCGATGAAATAACGCTTGAGTACAAACAAGTTAGAAGGGGAGTGACAGGTCAGCTGACTGATGTTGAACCAATGGTTGAAGGCCTCAAAGAAATGGTGTCAAAGGTCAGGGTTCTCGAA
Organism: Apostichopus japonicus; assembly: GCF_037975245.1. NCBI lineage: Eukaryota > Metazoa > Echinodermata > Holothuroidea > Aspidochirotida > Stichopodidae > Apostichopus > Apostichopus japonicus. The sequence continues at coordinate 16,348,328 of NC_092571.1, forward strand.
AGAAGCCTGGATTACATCAAGTGGCTTATGCTAGTCGAAGAATTGAGGTTTGTATTACAGATATCTACAATTAAACTTGAAGGGCATTTCATTTGCAGTTACTCCCACTAGTTATGCAGGAATTTCAGAAAATAGGAATAGGTTCACGGGGAAAACACAGTAGAGTTTGATACGTTTAGGGGATGGAAAGATAGGGTAGTTGTTGCTATTAAGGGTGTAGGGTAGTTGTTGCTATTAAGGGAAGTGTATATCTTTACCAGTCTAAGCTATGTTCAGCATTTTGGGGAAATGAATATGAACATTGGTATATTGTTTGGATAAAATGTTTAAGAGAGGACCTGTTTTCTGTGTTTACATTGATGTCAAGCAACAAAAATAAAGGGAAAAGATGTTGGCTAAGGATAAGAAGGAGACATATTTTACTGGTCAAGTTACCATTGAAATACACTCAGGTGTAGTATTTAGTTAAGTTGAAAATAAAGAAATAAAATTGAATATTTGGTGCCCTTACAGAATTGCGGAATGAATCAAACTTCAAATAGAAAATAGAAGAAAATAAATTAAATTGAAACTTCTTTCTCTTGATTTTTGTTAGAGCTTATGTTTTACTACCCTGAAAATATTCCTATAAGTGTGAGATGCTTTCCAAGTCCCCAAATCATACCAACTTACAGGAGGTGAGGGGAGGGCTGCATGAGTACATTGTTAATATTTCTTTCTCAAAAAGTAGGCGAAATAATTTGTTACAGTTCCTACAATACCTTTACATTCTCAAGTTTTGGTAAGATAAAGTAAAACCCCAATATTTTAGTATTCCCAAATAATACAATGTTTCTGGATAAGATTTCATTTTAGTGTAAACTTATGATTTGAGGTCTCTCTCAAGGTGAACTTATCATAATATTACATTCTATCACAGTTCGGAGATTCAAGGATCACTTCTGGTTACAACAGCGCCCCCATCTCTCTTCACTAGCACAGACGTTCAGAAGTCTTTATCAGCCAACGCCACTCCGAGTGCCGTCAGTCACTTCTCGAAATTGTCGCAGGTGTACGAATCGTTACAGGAATCAAAGTGTCACCACTTGTTAGAATTTGTGGAGAGTACTGTGATGTTCTGGTACAGGATCTTAATGGAGAAACTAGCTGGGTGAGTATACCCCATCCCTGCCTCGCCCGTCAACCCCCCCCCACTCCCCCAGATATCATTTCAACTGTACTTAACAGGAATAAAATGCTGATTTTTGAATAAACTTCACATATGAAAATTATTATACATTCAGCATTCAAACTTTCTTTTAGAAATATCTTGGAATTAAACAAAATTGTTCCACCACCCAGGGTAAATACAGTATTAAATACACTCTATCAAGAAATTTGTTATTTCCCCAGTTGAAGTGCCTTCCCCCTGCTGGACTTCTTTGTTTTGTGGGGGGAGGGTTGTATTTTCCATGGGTACTTGATTAGCCAGGTACTATATCCTCTGATTAGAAGCCACAAGGATTAAATTGGTTATAAAGTAATCTCCAGCAACTCTGAGCTGGATAACTCTGTAGGTGAAGCTCAAAGCTGATACTACAGTAGTCATGAGATTGAAACCTGTTGTTGGCTGTATAAAAATTGTGTTATAAGTTTCTCAGATAATTAGCTTACCTATGCAGGTATTTGGAAATGATCGAAAAAGGAATTTAAACCGACTTTTGTTTTATCGGACCTAAGTTACTGTAAATGTATGACATGGATATATTACCACTAGCGATACACCAAACTGTTAGCTTATTAATTTCTATGTTTCACCGACCAATAAGTGCCCACCGAAAACAGGTGGTTTTAAATGTAAATCTTTGGATCTTGAAGGAATCAGTAAACAAGTTTTCCCGGTACTTTCTTCAATTTCATGTGGTTCACGGTTCCATCGTTATCGTCCCTGAAGGAATGGAATATAAACCTTACTGTTTTATCGAAGAAGTAGTTCACAAATAAGAATTCAGTATCTTTTAATCTGTCTTATATTAATTAATTAATTTCCTTTTACCCAAATAGTGAATTCAGTGAGATCACCAAAGCCCTTGGATGGCCGTTTGTGACAGTTGCCTCACCAATGCCTCCTTCAGCTGCAACAGTAGAGGAGTTGAAGATGAGGCTAGATGCCTGCTTTTCTTATTTGGTGAAATTACAGCTTCCGTATCCTTTTGATTAAGAGATCCCATTAATGCCATCAGTGTTCCATCAGTCATTCAGTCCTGATTTCTTCTGGTTTTTCCAGTGCTTGATTTTCAATGATAAATTCTCACATCGAGAGAGAATGCATTCTGATGGCCGGCAGTTGAATAAATGTTTGAGTTAGAATATGGATGATAATTGTTTCACTTTCTAGCATCCTTGGAGCCTACATTGATGACCATTATAGGATTTTAACTTTGCATAACTCTATATCCTTATAGGGGCTGCAAAAGGGTTCAAGTATCAAATTAATTTTACACATTTTCTTTGTTAAATTAGACCTGTATTGAAGCAAGAAGTGGCTATTGTTGATACTTTAGTCTATGAAAGATAAGAAAGTGCAAACTATTTGTGTATTTCCCTTCGGTGGAAGAATAGTTCAGATTTTTGTCTTTGCTGATGTCAAACTTGTCTTGTGGCTTTTTTATATTTCCGAATTCGGATGTAGTTATCTTGGCTTTTCTTTATGCTCGCAATTAATTAATCAGAGTCTATTTCTTCGTATGAAGGTCATTTGAAAGAACATGTTATTTTACTTGACAAAGGGAATTCAGAGATATTTTAGCGGAGACAGAAGACAAGGCCACCAAGGGAATAGAGTTACTTCCGGGCTCCCAGCCAATCCTCTTGCCAATCCAACTTCTCCTTGATCCTCTGCTCAAAAGGTTTAAGTACCACTTTTTTGGGAACAGGCAGACAAATGCTGTCGATAAGGTATGGAAACTGCTCCAAGGATCTCATTACAAATCTTAACGTTACTGCAGATACTTTGGGAGGAAAGGTCTCTGAGGGGTGGGGGGGGGGTGGGGCTCTTTCAACATCCAGTTACCTTAGACAGGAGTTTGCTCAGGAGAATTCATCCTCCATTATGATTTTCAAAGATTAGAAACTGCAGGAAGGTGAATTTTGAAGAGACTGCAGTTTCTGTGTTCTAAGTGTTTGAAGGGGGGAGTGGGGAGAGAGGGAGTGGCAATGACAGAAATCTTTAGATGTAAAGGTTGGTAACACACAAGTTGTTTCAGCAAAACCCATGAATAGCATTAACAGAAATGACAAATTTCTCCTTCATCGATGGTTTGCTGTGAAATATCCTTTGAACTAAATCACCATGTTAATGCAATCTGTCATTAAATGTGGTACAGTTGAACAGTTCACCATTTTGTTTGCCAGGCTGATGAGATCTGTTTCAAAAGTCTGACAAACCCTGTTGTTGTACAGTTTTGTAAAATCCAAAGAGTGTGTTTTTCAAGCAGTGGGTTCAGAGCTCACCACTGTGATTAAAAAATTATCATTATTGAGCGTTGACCTCAACAATCAGTTTTACTGCCACCAGCCCACCTTTAAGGCATTTTTGTGTACTACTAAAGGCATTTAAAGTGTCCAATTCATGGCAATATTCTGGAGTATACCCTCAAGGGAATGTATCTTTGAAAACTGCAACTTTAAAATCATTTAAATTTTTGGACTATATAGTGATGACCTTTAAACAGAAAAGACACCCCCAGAATGAACCTTACAAAGAACGAGATGAAATTGGCAGACATTTATAGAACCGGTAATGGCATAGTGGTTATGAGCACAAGCCCAGCATTACAGATCTTCTTTTGTGAACAAAAGTTCTTCTTTTTTGGTTGATTTGATTTGACTCTTTCAGCCGGAATGGTATTTCACTCAAATACTGAACTGGGTCAGAGATCACAGTCACTTCCTTGAGCAGACTATACAGCCTATCCTGAACAAGAGTGAAATTTCAAACATCGTCGCCAAGGTAACCAAAATTTGTGGATCGTTCGGTATTCTGAAGACGAAATATGTTACGACCATTGTGATGGATTTTTATCACAGCTGTTTGGATTATGATGTGATTATAGATTAGATTTGAACTCCAAGAGAGTGGTGAGAGGATGTTTTGGGGTTGGCATGTGATGTTTTAGGAGGTGAAGGGTATGGGAAAACAGCAGAGGGAAATCTTTGCTGTTTTGGACCTGTCATGAGAATATGGCATTTACATGTAGGTGTCTTTCATTTAGGGAAATAACTTGAAATGCAAAGAAAGAACCTTGTGCATGATACATTGTTGTTCATTATCCTTACAGGTGTTGTGGCTTTTGATTGGCCCACCAAATTAAAGATAATGTATATACAGGGATCGGAACGCACAGTTGGTAGATTTGTGATCCTTTGGCCACTGATTCAAATCCTGTTCTACCTGACAAATTTCTTTGTGCTTTCAAACTTCAGTTATTATTATCCAGTCAGTTTTCTGTTTTTTTTGTATCTACTTATAAACAGAGAAGAAAGAGGAATTTGTTCCTACTGGACTTTCCATGAATCCTTGCAATGGACATTGTCTGTTTAACACAAAATTTTATTTATTTATTTCACAGGTGGAGTTTACAAGAGGCTTGTTACAGCTGGCTGCCAAGAAGTTGAAGATCGATATTCCCGACATTATCTTCGACGATCAATTGCTATCCCATACTATCGACGAATTGCTTTTATTCGATAAAGAACTTCGCAGTCAGTACGGCTACCCCGATCACGAGCCGGGATGCTTGCACGTCCTTACAGAAAAGCAATGCTTTGAAAAGTGGATCTCTGTAGAAAAGAACTGTGAGTTCTAGTAATAATAATAATAATCAGTGGTTATTTTTACGAACACTTAAGCGACCACAAATGTGGGAGACGCCTGCAAGGGCATATTGATTAAAACTTACACGTCGGGTGGCTTCCGATTCAACATTTTAACTCAAATTTTGAGTCTTTTCAAATTCAGAAAGTCATTTCCCATGGGAAAACCATAGATTGCTCTTGGATGAAAAACCCACCTTACTATGACCCGACCGGGTATGAAACCCAGAACCACCCAATTGCTAAGCCTCATTGTTCAATGCCTTTTGATAATATCCACTCAGCCACAGCACTGGTTATCAGGCACATATCAAGATGAGGGCAGCAGGGCAGTATACACCCGCCCCCACCCCTCTTTCAAATCCACCAAACTAAAATTAGTTAGTAGCTAGTAACACAACCTTGCCTGTAGACCTCTTTTAGGCCTAATAATAGACCTAACTTACAAAGCTAAATATCCATCAGAAATGCACCACTTCACATTTAAACTATTCTCTAGGGGACGACCACACCCCAGAGCTCCCTTCATCGGGGATAGACTTCAACAATCTCAGGGCCACCCCTCCTTCCTTTTCAAAACCCAGGACACACCCCTGGGTTTTACCTATTAAGTAAACAAAACCAAGTATTACTCAAGTTGAGAGTTTCACTCCTCAAACCGGGACTACCTTCAACTTACTCCAAATCCTAAAACCTCCACCAAATTGCAGGGTACTCAGCAAGTGTTACAATAACATTTCCTTGATTCAGCTCTCAATATTTCATCGTCCAGATACTGTGTATATTACTATTGATTGCATGTAAAATGCGGCATGGATGGATGCAGTGAATAATTTATCAGGTATCGCAGTGCGAAATGCTACTCAAAATGGGTAAATTTGCTATATAAGTGCTATACGAGCACTATACGAGTGCTATAGGAATGCTATACGAGTGCTATATAAGTGCTATACAAGTGCTAAGATGCACAGCAGTTTGTGTACGCAGAGAAAATGTTTTTATAAGAGGCAAAGTTCATCGCCTAAGTAATATGCAAAAATATTTTTACACTACATTATTCCCTTGTACATGCATATATCCTTTTGAAGTTTCTTTCAATTTGGTTTTTCCCGTCTAGTCGCCGGACAGAAAATGGACGTCTTACTAGCGTCGAAGACTGCCTGGATTTCCCAGTACAAAGATGTTACCAATATTGATGACGCTAAAGTGCCAGAATGTGTAGAAAATTTTATGACCCTAATTCTGGTCATAACAGGTAAAACAATGTCATTCCATCCTTTGCAGGTGGTCTGTAGTGGTAGAGCAAATCTTGACCCTCGGACGACCAGGGCCGACAGTTTTGTTGTCCCAAACGGCAATTTGGTTGTCCGAAGATATGTGGCAAAATAACAAGGAATGACCAATATGTAGATTGTAGGAGAGATGTGTAGGCTTCTAAAACTCTCCTTTGGTTGGTAGATTATAGGCTTATGATTATTCTTGTTTTATGACTGTCTCTTTGAAATGACTGAGACGGATATCAATTTATCATTTAACCTAATTGGGGTATTTTGACTGGTGGGAATCTTGAGTTCATATAATCAACTAATCGTCCTCAGGAGGACCATCAAAGCTAATTTTGGTCGTCAGAACAGAAATTTGGTCGTCTTGGACAATCAGACTTTCATTAAAAAATTTGCCCTTAGTGCGATGCTGGTTCACTAGTTGAATTATTTTTTAATGCTAGATATCAAAGATTTATCTGACACAGCATTTGAGTTTGTCTCTAAAAGGAATATATGTAATTGAAATTTAAAAAAAGGAAGAAAAAGGTCCCTTTTTTATTTGAAGTTCAGAGATAACATTTTATTAGGCTAGAAAATGTTTGTGAAATATTTCATAGTTTAACACTCTTCTGTTCTGTTCATTTTGATTAATTTCTAAAGTTTTGGGGGGTCTTTTTTGGTCTGGATTTTTTAGAACGATACAAGTCACTGCCATCTCCTACTCATCATCTCCGATTCTTGGAGCTACAATTGGACCTCATTGATGACTTCAGGATTCGACTCCTTCAGGTGATGAAGTTAAAATCCAGCGCCCCTCTCTCGGGACAGTACTGTGCAATCGTCAATGGGATAGAATACATCCTAGGGGTACTCGAAGAATGGAGTAACCAATTAGTAAGTCGGTGTCTCTAATGGAGAAATTATTGTGTTGTGATGTTTTAAATCTTGGGACAAACACATAAAGCAGAAGAGAGGAAAGACTATATAACTGACTGCTTATATGTTAGCCAAATCTTTACCTTTGTTCAGATAAATGTGTAGGAGTAAAAGGGCTTTACATTGCAGTACTCATGTTGGAGAAATCCAAGGTCTTCCCATCTGGTAAACAAAGGTCACTTCAAAGTAACTATGTATTATTAATTGATGTGATTAAAATGATAGCCCGAGGGAAAGTGCCAATGAGAATAGAATACATTCTAAGCATGGGTTGGAACTTATCAGCTCCTTTTTATAATTTTTTGAGATAGACTAACCATATTTCACTTAAAAATGATAGTCCAGAGGGAAAAAGATTTATCTTTGACAATGTGATGAGCAGTGGTGGGATTTGAGTTGTGAAAGTGGTGGGGCAAACCTGCCAGCAAGACTATCTAAGCGGAGCGCCACCATCGGTTGGCGCGGAGCGTACCAGAAATTTTTTGGCTTTACAAACCCCCCAGATGGCCGGAAACAGCACTTCCCGAGTGCTCTAAGCTGCATGTACCCATCCTTGAAATATGGATCTCATGTCTGCAATTGTATCTAGATAGTTAATTATCGTTTAAAAATTTGAAGAGGATTGATAGTAGAACATATGGTCAGATGGTGATGTACAACTTTTGTTATACGTCACTATCTAAGCGGAGCGCCATCATTGGTTGGCAAGGAGCGTCGAAATTTTCGATGAAAGGTGCCCTTAGATCAGTAAAATTAACACCCATATAATAAGCTTTAAATTGCATCTAAACAATTAATGAATGTGTGTAAATTAAGGGAGGACGGATAGAAGAACTTACATGGTGATGTACAACTGAAGCTTATACGTCACTATTTAGGCGGTGCACCCACCTCAGTTGGTGCGGCGTGCCGAAATTTAAGCAAAAAGGAAATCCTAGATCAGCAAAAATGACACCTCTGGTAACAATAAATCGCATCTAGACAGTTCTTTCCCCCTAAAATTATTAGTATATTGTGCATTGGACCGATCAAGAATATGTTCAGCACCCACTTCGAAATTCTCCCCACGGTCCCCACTCCTTGGAGCACTTGGCAAATATTGGGGGCTGAACATACCTTTATTACCCCCCCCACACTTTTTACATGGGGGATAAGCCCCTCAAGTCCACCGGTTCCGTCACCACTGAAGTCAAGGCGGGGTGACTTTTTGGATTTTACAGTGCGACTAGGTGCAACATGGAGCAATATTTACGGGTCATTTCATAGTACTAGCTGAGATTTTGAAAATGAAATTATTACCTGGCAGTACCAGCATTATGTTTGAACTATTGCCAGATTATCAGGCAACATAGAAATGCATAATAAATACTTGAATGTTACTTACTGTTAATGAAGGGCTGGACGACGTCCGCTGACACTTTCAAGTGTGGCGAATCGAATTGAATGACACGGGGGGGGGGGGGGGTGTGTCATGTGTCAGTGTATTGAATTTAATTATTGATATACCCAATATGCAAATCTGGCTTTCGTAAATCGTTTCTCTGGATTTAGTTATTCAACGCATTCAGTAGAGCAGCAACGTTGAAAATCAATTCCTGAAGCTAGCACTGTAGCACATGCCGTGGATTCATCACATGCAGAATTGAATCGCTAGTGTGTTAGCTCCAGAATTTGTAACCTGTGCTGCGAACCGTGTGCTAGCTCCAGCTCCAGTTATTCTGCATGCTACATGTTACGATGTTAAACACAAATTTGACTTAGATTCGAAACAAATAGGCCTATTTGATAGAGCTGTTGTGGGGGAATAATTTCGATTAGGGTTGTGCTTATTTGTCTGCAAAAACGACACAAAAGTGAACAGGAAAGGTCTGGGAAAAAGTGGGGGGTAAATGCCCCCTCTTGCCCCCACCCGCCCGTAATCCCGCCCATGGTGATGAGAGAGGAACATATTCTTGACATATGAATACAAGTTAGTCTCTACTGATAACTTCACATCTTTTAAGGAAAAGTTGGAACCCTGTCCAATCAAACTTCAAAACAATAACGTGAAGAAGAAATATCAACTATCAATACCAGGATAAACGCAATATAAGAAAAACACTCAAATTGCACTACGATGCTTCATATATCTTCTTTCATTAGTCAAATATAAATTTTTCCTCTTGACTATCCTTTCATAAAACTGTCACGCGGAAAAGCAGTGGGGTTAGATAACGAGATATAACGGCTCCCTGGGAGGATCAGTTCTTACATTAAAAGGGGGGGTGCATAATTGTGCTCAGTATGATACTGTCTTGACTTCCAGGAACGCTACCAACGAAAAAGTTTTTCAAATGTGATAATCCTTTTCTCTCGATTATTTTCTCTGCAGTTTTTTATTCAGTTAAACTTTTTCAAGAAAGAGCAGCAATCGATGGAGAAAATCAATGCAGCTTTGGAATCAAATATGGAGATGGACGAAGAAGCTTTTTCAAAGGCAAGAGCTTTTGTTGTAAATCAGAAATATTGAGTTGAATTCTGTTTATGTATCTCTCAAAAGTTTTCTGTTGTTACGAAGTATATGTTTTATTAACAAAACTGGCCAGGTTTTGATTTCAGTTAATCAATAGAAATATCTAAAATCAGTGATCAGGCTTGAAATTGCCGAACAATTTTACCAGTGAAAGTCTTGTAATTATCAGAACCTGAAGTATTATCTTTTATCTTCTTACAAAAGATGTTTAATACAATATTTAATTCTGCTTTCTATCTTGTTTTGTTGTCATGTCATTTTATCTGGTAGAAGTTAGCAGTCACTAACAGCACACCCAAACAAACACACTGTTCTTAAGGATAGAGGGCAGCAATCCTAAATAACAACTACTTGTAATAATCAAAGGTAATATATGTAATAATACAACAGAACCAACCATGGCCATTCACTAATATTAATTAAAGTTTAATTTAAGCCTAATTACAGACTGGTTGTTAGTTGTATTCTGAGCTAGATCTATATAGTTTTCAGCAAGCTCTAATTGTTTATCATTTCTACTTTGTAGATTTCTCCTTCAAACGATACTGGAAGTGAAGAATTCTACCAAGGGTCTGTCTTTGATTCTACGGTGGAGCTGTATAGCCATTTGAAACAGGAGATGTTGCAGACACTGAGAAGAGTTATCATTGAGGAAATCAAAGACAGATGTTGGGATTATCAACACCATAAGTAAGTTGAATTCTGGTCTTTCTAATTTCCAAAGGTGTGTGACAGTTTTATCCATTTGTGATAAGATCCAAACAACCGACACTCTCATTGAGGAGTGTTAGCTCAGTGGTTAACGCCGGTGCCTTTCAATCATAAGTTCCTGAGTTTGAGTCACTCCAAGATTAATGTATGTCATCCAGTTACAGAGTTGTTGACAATTGACAATTCATAATCATGGACGTTAAATATGAATGTAAGAGACTGACTTCGGTCAGCTTGCGACTTTGATAAGCCAATGATGGCTTCTTCGCGAGTTCCTGCTTGCAGGAGGATCTAAAATACATACATACAATATTGTACAGGCCAACCTTTGTTAATGTGTGTTACAAGCCAGTACTATGGTTCGGTGGACTAAAGATGGTGTCGTCAGAAGCGACGAAATCTAGCATAAGATAGGTCATAGATTCGAGCCCTGGGCCAAAGTAAGAGTGGTTTTTCATCTGTGAAAAAATCCACTGTTTTACCATCTGACATTGTCATAAAACTGATCCAAAATGTGGTAAAACGTGTAAATTTGATGGCCACCGTTAGGAAGTGTAAGTAATGAGCCACTCGGCTTCTTCCACATGCCTTTGTGGCTGATTAGCATTGTAAAATAAGTAACCTCCAGGCTGACTATTATATGCTACCAAACCTGCTTACCTTCCTTCCTTTCCAAAATAACCTCAAAAACAGTTCCATGTGAGCTCGTTCTTCCAATAGTCTACCCATTTATTTCATGTAGAAATTTTTCATCATTGTCAATTTAGGTGGCTCACCCTGCCCTCTCACAAGGACTTCATCACTCCGTCCATCACGACTTCCTTCTGCGACGTCCTACAGACCTGCAAGGCTCGGCTTCATGAAGTCCAGGAACTCCTCTCGGCCGTCGTCTTCAATATTCTCTGGGAGGCCGTAGCGGACAGTCTCGGCCAGTTCATCTTTGATAGGGTACGTTTGGCTCATTTCTGCTCGTAGATTAAATCACACCCCCATAATTTCTTCGGAACTGATGATCCTCTTTATCCCAGCTTTTTTTTTCTTTCTGAGTCGTGATTTGAGTCAGTAATTTTTAAAGTTAAGTGACTGGTAAAAGTTATAGCTAAGTTTTCCAGGCAGAAATGATAGATTGGCTTCAGTGAATGATCCAATTTGAGTCAGGAAAATTGACTGTTAATAAATGACTTGACTTGAACCTCGAAATGAAGTTAATCGTTACAACTCGTAAGGGCAAAGAGAACCCATTAGAGAGTGTTTAGTCGCTGTGTTATTTATTTTACTATACTGGGTATTACATCTCCCACAACATACAATCACAAATTATTACAAGTGATGCATTCTGGGATGCATTGAAATGTAACAACAAATGAATTTATAATTATAATAATGCATATTCATATCTCTGTTCAAATTCATGATATGACAGCCAGCTTCCATACTTATTGGCTACATTTTATGAAACGGTTAGACTAAGGTCTCAACTTCCCAAGGAAAATTACCCTCAGTTCATTTTATCCATCTGGCAAAATATATTTGCAGAAAAGCTGGAGGTTTAGGCTTAACATTTCCTTTTACCTTGTGAATTAATCTAGGTAATCCTTGTCACACAGTTGGGACAACTGTTTCCTATTCTGTGCTGTCAAGCCCTGCTTCAGAGCAGTTGACAGTATGAACGGTAAGATAGTTATGTTATGTATCGTTAGGAACTGTTTGTACTGTTCAGTTCAGTTCAGTTCTGTTAGTATGAGTGCTTTGAAGCATGATATGAGAAGACTGTATAGGGTGGCATTTAGGAAATTGTCCTAACTGGCACAGACACTTATTTGTACAAAGTTTTATAAATTAATTACCATATTAATAATAAGTTACTGTGAGACACAGGTCTGAAGCCTACATAATCATGCATATCTCTTTTCTTGTTTGTTCTCGGGATGAACAGGTGATCATGAACGGACAATTTAACGAGGGCGGAGCTAAACAGCTCTCATACGATGTCTCTAAAGGTCTTTTACCGGTTTTCACAGACTACACAAGCAAGCCAGAGAGTTATTTTAGAATGTGAGTCCAGGACATTCCTCTTTTAAGTGCTTAGGATGTATCTAGAATTTATACCATATCTTACCTGAAGGAGGACAAGTTGCTGGGACCAGGGGGGCGGGATATAAGTTGAGGGGTTGCCCTTTCCCTCTGTGGGGAAAACTTGTTTTTATTGAAAATTCAGTCTTACACGTTCGAATCCAACTAAATTACTTAACAGTCATGTTTCAGTGGATAAAAATATCGATTATGTTTTAACATTGCAAATTACCTCTCGTGATGGAACCAAGTCAGTATTCCTACTAACTAAAGTGTTTAATTCATTTGTTTTATTAAATGCTCTTGTAAAAAAAAGTTTTTGAGCTTTCCAATGTTACATTTTTTGCCTGACTTTCTTTTCCTTACCAGTTCCCACTTTGAGCTGTCTCATAACTTCACATTCACTTTATTTTCTAGCCTCAAGGACAGCTGTACTCTCTTGAACCTTAACAAAGGATCCTTAAAGCTCCTGTATGCCATTCTCCAGGACGAAGAGCAGGAAAAAGCGAGGGCAGCGTTAGTCGACATGAAGGTTTACAAACTCTCTGTTTCGCAGGCCATGAGAGTACTGAAATTAAGGGCGGACATTTAGAAATAGATTATAAAGATGAATCTTGCTGACCAAACATAAAAATCAAAATAAGAAATACCTTTTGGGTTTTTTAAATACAGCAATTTCTGAGGTGCTTGGTCGAGTTAAAGATAATAGGGTCAAGTCGATGGTTGGTACTATTAGAGCTCAAATAACAACAAAAATTTTCAGTGGTAAGAAAAGATTGTTGTACGCTTGCAGTAGCAGCCATCATTTCACAACAAGAGGATCAGGGTTTTCTTTTCATGCGAGGACTCACAATTAGAGTTAAGCTTCTGCCCATTTGCAGCCGGCAAGATTAATATTCATAAGTGCATGATTTAAATAATGACCAATCACAAATTTAATTGGTTGGTTCATGTTGCAAAATGCCACGTTGCAATGTTGCAAATGTTGAATGCAAAATGCTATGTTGCAAAATGCCACAGAATGACTTCTAGAAATAGTTTTCTCACTTTGGTGGAAACTGAGAACCAGTTGTGGTCCCAGCCCCCCCCCCCCCCCCCCCCGCTGTCCCCTAATAATCTTTTTCTGTAACTCTGATGTAATGAATATGCAATAAGCAGGGGCGCCATTACTTCCTGAAGTACATTATGTTTATGTTTATGCAACGTTCAAAAGTCAAGGTTAACATAAGCCACACTGTTTGCCACAGGGAATTACATCTGGTAACCCATTGTCAATGTTATTTTAAATGTACCACTATTTAATAAGAATGTACTGTTTATTCATGTTTTTGTGAAAATATGGATGATTGAGGATGCAACATAACTTTGTCTTGTGCTTTCTCTTTTATTTGCTTTTACCTTTTTCCATTACAAGTGTATGGTCTGGAGTAGCTCGGGTACCATTTTACAACCCTTCTCCCACTATCCTCTCCCCCTCTATCCCCTCCACTCTATGCCCAAGCCCTCTATCCCTTCCCCCTCTATCCCCCCTAGTTGTTTCATTCATTTAGTATATTAGGCTGCAGTAAGGCAATTCAACCTCACTGATTTCGCCTACATATATGAATGTACACGTAAAAATAGGTCTTACCAATGTACTACTGTAGGAACACTTGATCAATTTCATCACAGTTGGTATCTTTTCCAACTTTCGTATCAACTGTATTGGAATTGATCACATGTATTTAACACATTAATAGTGCAAGTATATATATATATATATATTAGAGAAAACCAGAGAAATAAGATATGACTCATAATTGACAAATAAGGAGTAAGTTTTAGAAAATATATTGGAATTTTCGGTCCCCCTGGGACCTTCGTCAGCAATACTAGGCATTCGACTGCCAAGTATTGCTGACGAAGGTCCCAGGGGGACCGAAAATTCCAATATATTTTCTAAAACTTACTCCTTATTTGTCAATTATGAGTCATATCTTATTTCTCTGGTTTTCTCTAATAATACTTTCTTTTGGAGTAAACGTGGATTTTCGTTATATTATATATATATATATATATATATATATATATATATATATAAATATATATATACATCTAAGAATATACAACAAGATTTGAACCATGGCTAGAAGCCCAGCCATATCTTTTCAATGCCATATCCTGGTTTTGTTGATGGGTCCATGTTGGGACTATCCCGGGGTCAATTAAGGGGTCCAGGTAAATATGGTATCAATAATTATGCAGAGAAAACAAAAAAGACGACAACTTTGATGTCATGTAGCCACACTAGCTCCAACATACATACGAATGTTGTCATTCCACCCTGCAGACTTCGGTTCCATGTAAACCATTAACGTAGGTGAGAAAATAGCTTTATAACATTTGTGTTAGTGATAACTGCCCAAACACTTATAAAAGTTGTATATTTGAGTTTGGAACTAATGCATACAGGTAGGTTACGGGAATATGTAGTTACACTTATTACTTCTTAGCTGCTTAAAGGAATGTCGTTAATTAAGCGTCTCCAAGATAATTAAGGGCCCCTTAAAAGATAAGATCCAGCTCGTTTCCACGTGTTTTTTTCCCTCCTCCGCTGTCCCACGCATCAGTGCTTGAATCCCTTCCCCCTGCACGTCAGAAACGAGAAAACCCCCCAAAAAAATTAGTCTACAGAAGTGGGGCGTTATATCAAAATTGCAAATTGATTACGCGTCAGTGAATATGCGCATGCGTATGATGACAATTTAAAGTAGTGGCGGTTCTGT
Source organism: Apostichopus japonicus (assembly GCF_037975245.1). NCBI lineage: Eukaryota > Metazoa > Echinodermata > Holothuroidea > Aspidochirotida > Stichopodidae > Apostichopus > Apostichopus japonicus. The sequence continues at coordinate 16,363,444 of NC_092571.1, forward strand.
TGGAAACATCTAGGCGAGCTTGCTTCAGCCTATATTTTTTAGAAGGATATTACAAAATGGAAGAGTGGGAACTCAGCAAGGAAAACGTGCTTCCTTTGAAGCAAGGGAGAAAGGCTGGGAATTTATCGGCTGCCCTCCAACCAAGTAGTACGGACAAGAATCAAGTCATAATGTCTGAAAGGCAGTGAGTAACATCATCCTAACACTAGTAACAGTAACAGTTAACACTAACAGAAAATTGTAATTTGTATAGCAAAGCCTAACGTAGGGGTCATGCAGACCCTAACTTCCTAAGTTACTCACAACGTAAGCTTGATTAGGCCTAGAACTAGTAAAATAAAGGCTTCATAATTGACGCTCCTTCGTAATTGATACAGCTTCAAATATTACTAGCAACAATACAGCAGGCAACCTAAACTTTTTGCAGCCAAGCAGAGTTACATGTTTGATGAGTTTGAATCCTTTATTTTCAGGTATATGCCGACCAAATTGTAGTTTTTTTTTACAGCTTTTAACACCCTCCCCCAGTTTTGCACATTTTTTGGGCATTTGGAAATCTTACTCCCTAAAATTAACCAAAATTACCTCAGTATGGTACCACTACTCTCTGGGACCTGAGCTTAGAAGTTAGAGGCACAGAGCATAGCAAACAGCATCCAGAGTCAATGGATGTATAACTTGGCCTACACTACAGTTAGCTTATCGACGAATGTGTCAATTTAAGGTTATCAAAGAACTTGACTCAACTTTTACAAAGTTACCTTAGCACCAACCTTAGCACAGACTATAAGCAATTTAGAGAGGTTGCTATCATGGTTATCCATTTAGATGAACATTTGTTTTCTACGTATTTTGCAATGCAAAGTTAATATACAGGCTTATATACCATGCTACATTGTAATAATGTTAATTAATATATTCTAGGCCACTGTTGACATTTCCCTTAGAATCAAGGCTGGACATCCCTTGTTTGTTTTCCACAGAGCCTTTGAGACCGAGATTCGCACAAACAATGGCGATGACCCTCTCGACCCTTGGTACCGTTACTTTAAATGGACACTGCAGAACTTTCCACAGGGAGGGAAAGGATCTAATCTTTCAACACTTCTGGACAGATTTTTCAAATTTTTCCAGTCTCAAACCAAATATCAAAATGACCTGAGATTGGTGGAAATATGGCTTCAAATGGTATGTGTGTAGCTAACCTGAATTTCATTTGCAACTTCTTTTAAGAGATTTTGTCAAGTTTCCAAGTTTGCTCAAGTTTAATATCATAATGCATTGTTTTTAGCCATTCTTTGATTAAGTTTTTGCCAGACTGTTTGTAAGGTGTACATGCTACAGGGCTGGAAATAAGGCTTGGTGAGGGCAAGGCATTTGGCCTCTGTGAATTTGGTGTGCATCAAGTAGGGCACCAAGGACAAACATTATTTGGTGCCCAGTAGGGCACCAAGGCCAAAAAATAGTTATGTTGCTAAACAGCCAAAGCTACATCAGTATTAGCTTAATGTGATTTAATGAGTATGAAGTAGAACACATTACACAGGACATACTATTGTTTTGTTCAATCATTTTTATAACTCAGCTTAAAATAATGTAAAAATCACTAAATATGCCAAAAACACATGCATGACTCATAGTTTGATATTAGCTGATCATTATCTCGTGTAAGTTTATTTTGTGGACTTGATGATTTTCCAGAATGGTTTTATGAATCAACTTGGCATTGCATTCAAGTGAAAGGTCACAGTGGACAAATAACGGCTAAGGAAATTTGGCATGACAGCCTTTGATGATAGGTGTTTTTGTAGGGCACCAATGCCGTCCTCAAAAATATGACAGCCATGGCCTTCGTTTATTTCATCCCTAAATTGCTAGTTGTAGGGCCAATATATACTGAAAATTCCAACTTCATAAGCTGAGGGCTGTTCATGTGCATTTTTTTCACTGTACTGCTTAATTTTAACCGGCAAAATTCACTGCATGATTTATCATGCATTCATTACTGGTTCTTCCCTGGTTGATTTGATATTTTCGGGTCCCTGTAATAATGTAATTGACAATCAACGCACGTTAGTATGAACCAATTGTCCAAAGGGAAATATTTTAGCGCATTCAGAATGGATCATTAAGTGACACGTCACATAATTCTGTGTCCCTTTCCTCCAACAGGCGTCCATGTCAAACCAATCACTAGAATGCTACCAGTTCATGAGAGATCAGGGCATCGGCACCTTGTGTAGTCCCTTCTACGAGAGCTGGGCCTGGGAGATGGAGCAGCTAGGTAACACCAAGAAGGCCGACCTCATCTTCCAAGAGGGCTTGAAGAATAACGCCCAGCCACTTGAAAGACTGAGCAGGATGCACAAGTAAGAGCTTATTGTGGTCAGCCCTGATATAAAACTTTCTAACCACTGTTGATATTTATCAGAGTATGTAAGTCAACATTTATACATGATTAACTGATCTTGTGGACTTTGTGTGACAGGGTGTGAGCCTGTGTGGAGTCCTACACAAGTGCAGCCTTCAGTGCAGACTTTCTAGTACCTCAATAGCAGTAGGGAAGTGAATGACCATAACCATATGAGGTTAATTTGTGCCAGTACTTGCCACCATATTGTATGACGTACATGTATGTTAAATTTCACCATGTTAAACTTTTTCCACCTTTTTACGCTAACCACCGGCACACGCCCTTCCTTTATCTCGGACAGGTCACTTTAGACAGAAGTTCATGTATTAATTACAAGAGAATTCTTACTTTTCTTTATTGTTGTTGTTGCAGGGAATTTCAGTCACGTGTAAGCAGGGCAGCATTCCAGATGGTAATGCAAAACGAAACATCTTCAGCATCAGAACAAGAGCAGAGGACCACTCTAGGAGACCTAAGGGGTACAGGAAAGCATCATAAAGTGGGCTCTCAACGTATAGGCGGGGCAAAAGCAAAACCCCTGCAAGGTGATCATGATTTCTTCTTTCTTCAGGAGGGTGGGGTTGGGGTGGGGGTAAAATCTGGGGATGGGGTGGGGGAATCATGGGGCACTTACTTGAAAATGGAGGACATGTACTAGATGATTGTATTTTTTCAAGCAACTCTTTCAGCTTGTAATGTGTCATCTTTTTTTGCTGGGATTTTCACACACATGATTGCACTGGGAACATCACACTCATATTGAACTAATGCACTGGATACAAAATTGCTTTGGACTTGATAGGTAGTACTTAGAGTCACAGTTTTAAGTAGTGCAATGCAACCAGTTGTTTTGTCTGGGTGTTCTATTTTTGGACAATTTAACCAGATCTAATTATTTTTTAACTTTTCAAATTAGGATTGCACTCAATCAAATTAATGACACACAGCTGTTTGCTTTTTGTTGTCATCAAATGAAATTTTACACTTGTAACTAGAGAGTTGGTGATGCAAACACACTTCTCACCATTCGTCTGGTCACATGTATGTAAAAGTCAAATCAGAAGTTTTTGAAATTGGGTTAAGGAACTTCCTTCTAATAGGACTTAAACACACATAGTAGTGACCTATGTATTTTAGTATAGTGACCAATAGGGAAAAATGTGCTTTTGAGACCAACAATTACGACAGGCTCATTCAACAGAGAGAATAATAACACTATTGTCATATGGATTTTTTTATATTTTTTTTCTTAATTCCTTAAGGATCAAGAGGTCTCTCAAAACCTCTTCCCCTTGGACAGTCTTCCAATAAGCCGGTACAGATATTTTGCGACGACGAAAACGATCGAGGTCAGTCGCTGCCAGGTTCCAACAGACAATGGAGCACAGTACCGACAGATGAAGATTTAAGAAAGGAGAACACATCGAAGCCGTCACAGTGGAATAAACAGAGCGTAAGAAATCTCGGTTCTTATTGAGAGCATTTCACATTGCAAGTCAAGCATCAATAGGTGGAAGTCACAATGCTTCAGACCCCCCAAAAAATGTGTGTGGTTTATAATGGTATCAATAATGATCACTTTTAAAACAGTCTCTCACATATCAAAATGTTTTGCCTAGAACCGATCAATTATTGTACTAAACGTGGAAAGTGATTCGTTTTTTCTTTTACAGGTACCTCAGAGAGGAGGAGCAACAGCCATGAGACCTATGAAGCCAGCCTTTGAAATTCACGAGGACCATGAATCTCACCGAAGGTCAGTTTTTGACTTTGAGACGTAACTTTGCAATGGAAGTGAGGCTTCCTCGCTGTAGCCTGACAATACTGATTCAAGATAGCACCCAAGCGGTCCCAATGACTTTATTTCAAAACTTTTGCCATCGTTGCAAAATTTGCTTGTTGTACGATTTTTGCCATCACTTGTTGTATGGTTAGGCTTTTGTAGAATAGTTTAAGAGAATTAAGAGTGCCTTGATCTTTGCATCCTAGCAATATGTGCTTTGAAGACAGGCTCTTTTGGGGGCTGACTCTTCCAGGGGCAGGCTAAATAACTTGTTAATTTGATTTAAATAGTTTATTTCTATTTTAATTAATACAATATCAAATTTTTCTCTTTGGGATCAGTACGCCTCAAAGGCCTGTAGAAATCAACAGTCAGGTGCTCAGCGACAGGAAGCAGGAAGGGACCTTCAGGACGCTACCATTTATCCCAGAGGTAAGTTAGGTCTTTCTTTTTCTTTCTAGCATACAAACTAATGCAGATTTAAGTATTAAAAATATATAAAATATAATGAATAATAGCAATGGAAAGAGAAACATGTGATAAAGTGAGACTTGTCAGTCTCATGTTTTTGGGACATAACACATTTTACAGTTATATGAATCCTATTTTATAGAAGCATAATTTAAGTAATGTTGCCAGATGCAAAAAAGAGAGAGTTCGAGTTCTATAATTGATTACTCTATATGATGCATTTGATGTGTGCGGCAGTGCGGAGAATAATAATTACTAAGTAGAGTGCAATTCTACTTCTTCTTTTTTCACCTTTAAATTAAGAAATTGATAAAACTGCCTCAACATGCTGCCAAATATTTTTTCTTACAATTCTGCTAATTTTTTATTTTAAATTTTTCTATTGTCTTTTATCTTCTTTCAATATTCATTGAAGCCTTTCAATGAACTCTGTATTTTCGTTTTTTTTTGTACTCATTCTTGTCAGGAGCCTAGACCCAATACCAAGGTGATGTACTGCAAGCATCTGGTGTACGCAGGAACAACGGAAATGTCATTCGAGGAGCTCAGAGCGATCAAGTACAAGCAAAAGAAAGAGAAGCAGAGGATGGAAAGTGAGTAAAATTTACTCATTCCAATCATTTCCTAGTAAATTGTTCGTTTCAGCCCCCCCCCCCCACAAACAAAATACAAGAGGGTGTGTTTATTTTGAATTTTTTACTTCTTTTTCCATCTCTGCAGGGGAAAGAGAAGCGATCGCCGCTGAACGGGCTCTTTTAAATCAGAAATTTGACGAGATGCGGAGACAGCAGGAGGAATTCATGGCGGAGCAGAAGAGGCAGAGCGAGTTCATCTTAAAACAGCAACAACAGCAGAGAGAGATGCTCATGGTAGCCCAGAGGTACGTTCTAGCAGGGATCTTGAAATGAAAAAGGTTTCATGATTTATGAATACTACTGCACCAAAATCAGGTGTCAGATCCATGCTTATCAACCTGAGGGCCATGAAAATATATGTAGCTTGTTATAGGGTTAGAGGGGGGGGTGAATGGGGGACTGAGTGGGCAAAGGGTTCCCGCCACAGGGGGTCCTGGATATATCCACCAAATTCAATGTGAAAGGGACTCGTAAAGTTTGGTGTTTTTATATGGCTTGTATTCTCGGTTCACCCTGAGTTGCTTAAGATTCCTGACTTTATTATATCAACAATGAATGGTCCTTGAAGTTATGTTTTTTTTAATTATTAATACATGGGTTGTTTAATGTGAATTTTAGAAAATAGTTAGAGATACAAGTTTATTTTACAGTGACTTTATAAGGAAGGTTTCTTAGGCATTTATCTATTTTTTTTTTTTTTTGACATTCAGAGAAATGTTTCACAAAGCACCACAAGGGAGTGAAGAGAGGCGAACATCGAATGAAAGGTAAGAACAGTGGCATATCCACTAAGGTTAGGGCAGTTTGTCAATCTTTTATTTTAACGACACAAAAGTGTAGTACTTGTTACAATCTTTATCAACTCTGGAAATGAGATGGTATTATATGTTAAAGGTCATAGAAAACATAGAAAACCACAAACGCAAAATCACTTCTGCCTCACCCCCTCCCCCCCCCACTCTTTACCTCCAAGTATGACCACATGCCTAGGCTAATATTCATTACAGCCCTTGATGAAAGTAAATCAATTATTAATTCACCAATACATGCTATATAATATTGATCGATTACCAATAATGGAACATATTTTGCAATCTTCCAATTCACTTGCAGTGAAGGGTCAGTCTGTACCCAGCGGCTAACGTATGACGACGTCACAAATACTGAAACAAGTAAGTTATTATATTCTCTGATTCTTGTCAAATTCTTTTTTAAATTAAAAAAAAATGGGCCCACCACGTCCAATTCCAGGAAAGTTGATACTCCTTACAGGTTTGTCTGTGTATCTCTCTTGAAAGGAACTTCTGATCCCTGCAGTTGATTGCCTAGCAAAAGTGTCGAAAATTTTCAGTATCTTTAGGCGAATACCACATCCTCGTAGCATATTTTATCGCGAAGAATATGAATTTTCCACAATTTTGTGATATTTAGTGTCAAGTAGAGGATCGATGTATTAGTTTAGTCCCAACAAAGCTGCAAAGTGTCTTGCGGAAGCGTGGAACTCCAAAGATAAGATGGAGAATATTTATAATGTTCTGTGACTTTTATTCCTTCACTACTCCAGTCCCAACTCCTTAACTCAATCTCTCAGGTCTCCATCAGTTTGCAGTCACTTCCCTCAGCCACACCCTTCATTTTCCCAACAGACAGCACAACAACACAAGACCAATCCCAAGTCAAAGTGAACAGTGAACTCCCTTCTTCTCACACAATATCATAAGTAGTCTACATATAGCATACACTGTAGCAACACACACACACACATCTCTAACCCTCTTGACCCCCATCTCCCCTTCACTCTCCTTCATCCTGCCTGACCTCCATAAGCACCAACTTTCGGACTTTCACTGGTTCACACCCAAGAATTCCATCTCCATAGCAACAATATTTACAAGGTATAGTTAAAGAGGTATATTATAGAAATAGAAAGTTGAGATATATAGATTGTTCATGGTTATAGATATAGTCTTTAAGTTTGTTCTCGACATTTAGTGGGTTGATGACTGCTTAATCCAATCGACTTCAACCTCTGAAATATCCCTTCAGTGAGTGAGTATGATATCATTGCCTATAACAGAGTCTATTGTTATCTCAGAACCCACTAGATATTTCATTGACATGTATGCAAAGGGGTTTTTATGCGGTATTTATCTGTAAACAATAATGGACGTACCTCTCCCCCACAGTCGGTGTGCCCAGATTACCGGGCGCCAGTGCGAGCAAGGAGGAGCTAAAGTCCTTGGGTCTTCACACGGGCGGTGGGACCACCACTCCAAACATCTCCTTCAATGCCAGTGGAGTCTCGCAGCCCAAGACACCACTGGAGACCGGATCTTCGGATTCGAGTCTGAACCAGAATCGATTCCTCTCCAAGATGGGATCGGGTCGTACTCCAAAGGGACTGACTCAGCCCTCGCCTACCATAAACACCAAGGAGGCCCTGGATGTCATCATGGGTGCACTCAACTCCTCCCTGGGTGACATGCAGTTGGGGAATAAGCTCTGCGACGTCCAAGAAGAGCCCATTGCTGAGACCGCAGGTAAAACAAATAGTGCTAGTGCCAGCCATTAGTTTCAGCTACCTCTATAGGAATAATGCTGGGGATTAAAAGGAGCATTCTGCATTTGAATCTGTGCTCAGTGGTGGAGCTTAGAGCAGGTGGCAGTTTGACATTGAAGAAATTATATAATACAAAGCCTGCATGTAATATTTAATATCTCTGGAACGAAACAAAGCTATCAAGATGTGAATTGGACCAAGGGTGTTCCCCTTTTATTTGCTTTCATTTTTATATTACCCCTTTTATCTCTTTCTCCACCAAAGGCAATACGTTCTAAACCAGATTATTTTTTCGTTTTAAAGCCGCCATGAATAGCTTCTCTCACCACGAAACAAGCAGTGCATTTTGCCCAGTGGCTCAATCCCCACCTAAGGACCCATCTACAAGAGGGCCATTTGGAGGAATGGGCCAAGGATGGGACGGAAAAATTTACGTGGACCCTAACGAAAATGAGTCGGCCGATTGCAGACAGGGAGATGAGTGCAAAGAAAACATGTGAGTAAAAAAAAATTTAAAAATAGAAAAAAATAGAAGCAGGTTAAGGGACCTAAACTGAGATTTCAAAGACAAGGATACAAAATTACTTTCATTTTAATTTTCATGGTTCTGCTTTCATAAGCCTGTACAGTAACTGAAATGTATTGTACTTCAGGACAAGGCCAGCGAGGACTTGATTTGAGACAGTAGAAGTTTGTTTAGCACTTGGATTTTTTGAGCAAGTGACTAAAATATTTTGAAAGTCAAGTTTCTTCTTCTCTTACTCGTGCTTCTTAACCAATACTATTCCTCTTCTACCTCTTAACTCCTCGTCAGGCCTCCTAGTGACTACCGACAGTTTAAGGAGGAGAGAGGTCAGCTGAGGGTACTCCAGCCCTCTGAGGGACTCCCTTGTGACCCTGAAAGTGCTCCAGGTCAAGAAGTTAATGATGAGGTCAGTTAACCTTTTTAGTGATTAGTTCAAAAGGAGGTTAGGGCATTGCCCAAAAACTGTTTTTTTTTTTAACAAAACTTGGGAAATATGCACACAAATTTGTTCTGTTCGGTCTCAATAAGTGAGAATTTATTGCGTTTTGGGTATTTTACATTACATATCCGAAAATATCCCGGAAACTGAAAAGAAAATGCGATCGTAACGAAAACGGGAAGATCGGAAATGTGGAGAAGTCGTTATCATTCTCCAGAATGCTAAAAATTCATATCCTTGTGATTGACAGAGCTTCAAATGCATGCTCTCTGGACAGACGGCAACAAAACAAATCCCCTTCTTGTCACAGTGGTTGAACTGCAATGGCCACTATTGTTCTAAAGTAGGGAATGCTACTCGGAAATTTCCTCGGGCAGAAAGCAGGGAGCTGCAATGTGTCAGTGCCCTGCCTGCACTAACCTTGTATAACCTTGTAAGTAGTCCTTGGTCATAGTGGGTCTATCATTAGCCCTGTTAACTGTATTATTACCGTTGAGAGTGAAATTGACTGCTCTCATCTATATTTGACCTGCTTCGAAACATTTCACCATCAACAATTTCAAGACTATTAGTAAGGTAGGAACCTTGCACAGCTTTCCTACAGTTATATGTAACAATGTGTTTGAATGTTTGGGATGTGTCTAAGAATGTCAGGTTAAACTTCAATAGGATCATCTAGCTTAGTTAGACTTGATATTACTGGTTGTCTAATACCATAGGCACTACCCTACACTGTACGCTAGCTAGAAGGATGATTATTTTGTAACAACGCAGTAACTTATGCGTTATATGCAACACAGTTACTGCCAACCTTCATAGGCCCTACTAGCATAAATAATTATAGTTCTATATATATATCCATATAGGCAAGCTCATACATTTAATACATATTTACTTCTTTGAAATACTCGCCAGAAATATTGTGCTGACTTTTTGACCCATGGAAACGTCAAATATTTTAACCAATAGGAGCATTTTTAGCGCATTCCGTGAATATGATCTAATGAATTGATGCAAAAGAAATGTCATTTGTAGACCAATGTAGAAAGTTCTTTTGTCAAAATGCCATAAACAGGCTCTTGATTGTGGCAATCCTAACCCAGTGTGTGAGCAGTTGGTCTGTTTGTATTGAAATTTATGTTGAAGGCTTGTTTCAACACCCTATTCTCAAATTAACTTCAAGTGATGAATATCTGTCTATGATTGGTGTGAAATGTTATTCCCTTTATACAGACAAAATCGAGAAGGATTTTCCTTTGGAAATAAAAATATTTAGCATCTTAACTCTAAAATGGTCATTTCTAGGAAGTTAAATTAATTTAATTCAAGAAGGCATTACAGAGAGGAAAAAACTCAAGAACATCCATTAAGAGACAGCTTTTAGGAAAACAGAAACCAAAAACTAAGCCCAGTAAATTCTATTCTCTGTCTTCCAGGCAGAAGATGAACCCATGGAACAGGAGCAGCTACCACCGGGAGCGATCCCGAAGGCCAACTCCACGGCGAAATTTCACGATTCTACCATCTTCCAGACCACCAGCGGGAGCATCTCTTTCAGTACCGCCTCCCACATGGCTTCCACGCCATTCCAGGGAAGCACCTCGCTACACTTCCCTCCGATGAGCGTCATCAAACGTGACGCCACGCACAGCGAGGAGAGCTTCACCAAGGGAAAACTCCAAGGAGAGCAATTTCCCATGGCAACGAGCACATTCCCTGCGGAGAAGAACAGGATCGGTGGCCCTCAAAGGTCACAGGTCGATAATCGCGAACAGGATGAGAGTTTGGAAGGTACCCACTATCCGCAAGTTCCAGACGAAGCCAAAGTTTTAAGGTAAAGTGTTCCATAGAAGTAACGGTCAAGCAAAAGAAAAAAAAGACAGCAGCTTTTGTTAGAAAAGACCACTACAATGGTAGATCTTAAAAAAAAAACAAGTGGAACTTACAATTTTACCTAGCAGTGATCTTAAGAGAGATGCACTCAGTCAACTGTGTATTGTTGGTAGGTTTTTTTATGTTCTTTTTGTAATGTTTTCATGTCATTCCTTTACCTGCTGCATGACTACGGTGGCTTAGTAGGGACATGTGGGGGAAAAAAAGTGTCCCCAGATTTCAAAATTCTGCTAATTTATATCTCAAAATTATTGACTTTTATCTCAAAATTTTGACTTCAAAAGTATATATCTCAAAATTTTGTCTTTAAAAGTCAAATTTGGCTTTTTTTATCTTAAATTTTTTACTTATCTCAATTTTGTTTCTTTCCTATGTCCCTATTAAGCCACCGTAGCATGACACATTCATATAATGACCACAAAAATTTAATATCGTCCTGATGCGTCGTGCTATCCAAAAGCAGGTCTACCTATTGTGAAACCATTTTTTATGAGGGGTCTTAAACTAAATCCGACATTGTTTTGGAACTGTCTCTATCTCTCTTTCTCATTTTTTTTTTTGAATAATAAGTTTTCCATTATATTTTTTATGTTTAATAGTTTATTTCTGCCTCAATCCAATCCCTTATTTTTTTTTTCTTATACAGTCCCATCATAGAAATTAGTTCCGAAGATGCCAGGTCCTCCTCCTCCTCGTCTTCTTCATCCTCTTCCGACTTTCCCAGCCAACATAGGGTGCCACGATCCTCAACGCTGCCCTCTATCACAGAGTCCTCTTTCCGACGAGGAGAAGAAAATGTTGAGGAGCCCTCTAACATCACCCTCAGGTAAACTCATGAAATGTTGAAGAGCTCTCTAACATCACCCTCAGGTAAACTCATGAAATGTTGAAGAGCCCTCTAACATCACCCTCACGTAAACTCATAAAATGTTGAAGAGCTCTCTAACAACACCCGCAGGTAAACTCATGAAATGCTCGCTAAAAAATGTGGAGCTCTGAAAGTGTCAGGGTCAGAATAAGGAGGGGGGTGGCAGGATGGATGGCAGAATCTGGTCGGAAGGATCTTGAAAGGACAGGACTGGTAATAATGTTATGACTGGGAAGACTAGTATGGCACATTCAGACATTCAGCATCAGTTACAATCAGAAAACTTACTCAGAGAATAATGTGTTGTTTGGTTGATCCAGGTTGTTGTTATAGTCCTATCGGAATAGCTATTCCTGAACCGCCCCATCATAGCCTGCCCCCCCCCCGCCCCCACACAAATTAAAAATGAATGAAATTCCTTTTTTACTCAATTTATGTAATTTAGTATTGACTGCTGTTGGATCCACTTGGAATATTTCCCAAAAATCTCTCTACAATTTTTACAATGTCTAACATTTAGATAGCTGGGCTTTTTTGAAAACTGGGGGAAAATGTTTGAGGTTTAGGTCTGCAATTTTTGGAAGTGTTTTGACTCTTTTTTTATAATTAATGAGAAGAATGTTTCCTTCCACAATCAGGAGAGGCAACAGTGGTAGACAAACCTCTGTGGAGGATGAAATGGAAGCCTTGTCGCGGGATACCAGACAGAATTCCGTCAGCGGTCACGCTCCAAAGTCATTGGCAGACGAACTGATGGAGGTACAAGCCGGAGCTGCAAATGTCAGTTTGATGGAGGATGAGGAAGATGAAAGGTCAGAGGTCAAAAGAGGAGATGTCAGCATGCAGGATGCCACGGACGATATCAATCCGTTCAGCGAGGATCTGAAAGCCCTGCTGCTAAGCCGTCTCGAGAAACCTCTGGTCGTCTACGAGGATTTCGTCGAAGTAAACGACGAAGCGTTAGCCATTGAAGTGGGTGAAGCCGTAAATATCGGTGAGTAAATCCCTTGCACGTCAGATGCCTGGTTTATGGGTAATGGTACCCTCTGTGACGATAATCCAGGAAGGATTCGTGGGATTAGGGAAACTGTCGTACCTGGTTGTGGAATGTTTAGACGATGAAGATTGGAAGGACATGAGGAAGTAGCCTAACTTATCCGACAGTGGGTGCTTTCAAATGGTCCCCCCCCCCACTACAGACGTAAACTTTTGCACAACCGCAGCTTTTGCTCAGATTTGATAAGCCCACTCATCTCTATTAGTTTCATATTCTTTCTCAAACTTCTTTCACTCATGGGAAAGGGTCAAGTAATTTGCTTGGTAACCAAGTGTCGGGGGAAAGAGGGAGCTTTCGCTCAGATGGTAACTAGGTCGATTTCCATGTTTTTACTCTCTATATTTTCTCCTCTCGATTTCTTTCATTCAGGAAAGGACCAAGTGATGTGTTACGTAACCAAGTGTTGCGGAGAGGGAGCATTTGCCAAGATCTACATAATCCAGCCCATGTCACTCACCCTGGGAGATAACGTAGACACCGACAAAGCACTCAAGGTTCAGAAACCGCCTTGCCCTTGGGAATTCTACGTCAGCCGTGTCATGCACGAGAGAATATCGTCTCTAGGTCTCGGTCATCACCACGTGGTGAGTCATCCATCATCGCATTGCTTTTCTCCTTTGTATTTTAATTAAAAATCCAAATTGATTGAATAGTTGTTGGGTGCAGTATAGTTTGTTCTTCGTCTTCCAATTGTCGAGATATCCCGTGGTGAGGAAGGTTAATAGTCTCAAGAAAGAAAATATGGCAAGGTCGTCGGCCACGTGGCCACTTCTGATGTTTTGTTTTTTGTTGTCTGATTTTGTAGGACGAAAGTCAGAACCCAAATTGAACGTGAACTATGACACATGAAAAAAAAAACAAGTACATTAGAAATGATATTCTGTAAGGGTCCGAAAGGATGCTGATATTTGTTAAATTTGTAGCAAAGAATTAACTGTGCCATTCGCAAATACATAGGTTTAAGTCTATTTTGTGAAAGTTAAGCTTAAAATGAACTGAAATGAACTGACCAAGTACGTCGTAGCACCTCTATCTTTTGTATCGGCTGATGGGAAATTCCACCTCATTCTCTTGATATTTATTAAATACCAAGACATTTTTCTCCATCTGTGTCATCCTACAATGGTCATGAAGGAAAATAAAAACTACTAAATTGAGTGTAATTTTCTTTATGTTGGTACATCCATTTGCACCTTCCTTCCTAAGTGAAAACTTCATCATATCTCTGGTTTTCAATTTGACTGACATTGTTCAGCTTCATACCCCTCCCTCCCCCCCTTCTTGTAAAATAAGACCAGAAATCTTGATATAAAAACAGCAGTTTTGAGTTGATTTTTTTCTTCAAAAATGTTCAGTTCTATTAGACAGGACATCCAACAGTAACGTAGTTCACTAACTACTTGCTCAACCAGTCAATTATTCGTTTCAATTATTGAAATTAAATGCTTTGAAATTTTCCAGTCTGCTCTTTTAAATAGATTTGATTAATAATACTGACACGAAAAAAGCATCTGGGTGACAAAATGTCGGAAACAGAATTTTAGTGAAAAATTTGTAGACAACAGGGAATATTAAAGTGTTTCAAATTTCAAACGTATTCAATGTTGAGAAAAAATTTTCAAAGTTCAGTGACATAGCAGATTCATCTTGAAGGCTCCGAATTTTCGTTCGTCACAAAAGACTAAAATTTCTGTGTACATAACTGCCGATAAGGCATCTTTGTCTCTGTACAGCAATTGTAACCGGTTTGCATAGTAGTTTGCTATGTGATGCCAGATGAAAGATTGTCTTGATCACTTGCTATCTAGTTTTGAATAGATTTCTTTGATTTATATCGTTGAAAGCTGCTTTAATTATTCGTCTTAATCTTCCTTCTTTTTTTAATTTTTTTTCTCTCGTTCAGCTGGATTCGTTGATGTTTGCAGATTCCTTCATGCTGCACCCAGAGGAGAGCTGTCTGGTCATGGACCACCACCCGCACGGTACCCTGCTGCAACTCGTCAACCGTTACCACGGCAACGGCGATAAGATGCCCGAGCCAATGGTGGCGCTGTTTACTATGACCATCCTGGAGGTGATCGGAGCGTTGCACAGGTGCAAGATAATCCACGCCGACATCAAACCGGACAATTTCATGCTTCAAAATCTGTAAGCGTTTTTAGGCGTTTGTATTTGATTTAAAGCTCTTTTTCTAAAGACTACTTTAACCTGCAGATCCGACCAGGAACTCTGTTGCTCTGTTTTGGCTTGGTGTAAACTTGTGCCTTGTTCATACTCAAAATTTGTTCAAGGAATCAAATTTTGTTTCTCCTCCATCCTAAATAATGCAACAACCTCTGTTATTAGCCAAGGCCAGGGGATTAGAATAATGCAGATAGCCCAGTTTCTTGAAAATGCCTATCGACCAATTGTGAGATAATCTTTTAATCTGAATTTGTTGCTGCTGTATCTGATGAAACGTAATGCAATGCAAAGTGCTGTTAAGTTAACAGGGCCATTGATCAAACAATTCAAACACTAGTTATGTCTCTTCCATTTATTTATGTGTTTGTATGTTTATTTATTGTTAATTTTTTATATTTTATCTATATTTTTTATAATTTTTTGGGGGGAGCTCTTGAGAGAGGTGGTCAAAAGTATTCCTCTCCTTAGGAAAGATGCAATCTGTGCTAATATGGAAATTTAATACAGAACTGGTAAAAATGGAAATAATTTGCTCCGGGAAAACTTTAGTATTGAACTGAAAACTATTATCGTGAATTGTAAAAGTCTCCTGGGCAGACTCGATATTGCGATATGGCTGTCTAAATCAAGGGATGTAACATCTCTCTTCCCTGGACATTATCTCTCAACAGAAACGAGGGAAGTGGAGATTTGTGTCTCAAGCTCATCGACTTTGGTCAAAGTATCGACATGAGTTTGTTCCCGGAGAAGACTACTTTTACCGCTTGCTGCAACACCTCCAGCTTCACCTGCGTGGAAATGAAGGAAGGAAGACCTTGGACGTACCAGGTAAAGATTAATCTGGGGAAGGGGAGGGGGTGGCAGAACTAGAAATCAAATCTTAGAAGCAGGGCATTGTAGCAAAGGGCACAACCTTGACTACTACTCATAAACTCATAAAAATATGTTATGGCTAAATGTCAATTTTTTTGCATATTTCATCAAATTTTGGTTCCAACGTGAGGTAAGACTACATCCCATGTCTCCTTCCCTCTACTCTCCTCCCCCACCCCCCTTGTCACCACCCCAGTGCACCGCATCAGATCTTCCAGGTCATGCATTACAGGCAGCTTCTCTCTCCTTTCCCTTCAAAGTTGTGATGCTTATATAACCTCGGAAAGTGGCACAAGTGTCACAAGACTTGTTATTTAATGTTGATTATGTGTGGTGGATGAGTTCTCTTAATAATACAACTTCATTGGCCAGCTGAATGTAAATGCCCCTCAGTTGCTGCATTTGAAGTCGATATTGCAACGAGTTGCAAAGGATGTCCATCGCATGTTAAATCGTCTGTGAAATCTGTGTTTTATACTGAATTTTTTTTTTTTCTTTTTTTTTTTTGTGGTTTTGGACAACCTTTGGTGATTTTTATCTCAGAAATGGCACGAGAAGTGTCTGGTGTAATTTTTTTTCCCTCTCAAGTTGAGATTTCACTTTGCATGTTATTCAGCTAAAGATGTTTTGGCTCCCATTAGATGAAATGTAAATTTTGTCTTGTTATATAATAATTCTTTTGCCCCCCTCTTCTACTTCTTCAATCTTCCTAAAGACCGACTACTTTGGCATCGCGGGTACGATACACTGTATGCTCTTTGGTACTTACATGAAAGTTTATAAAGAGAGCGGTATTTGGAAGACCACGGCTCTCTTTAAGAGGTTAGTATTTAGACATCTGTACCCTTTTGTAAGTTTATTCATTATTGATGTAATATTACAATGGAAATTATGTCTTGCGATCATTTTTACTTTGCATAACAACATTATTGATTTATTTTGAATTACACTGACATGAATCATTGTTCCCACGTGGTAAGGAAAAGTCAGTTAAAAGTCTGGAAACCAACAAAAACAAAAAAGCCCTTCTTGTGTCTTGTAAAAAAAGTCCTTGAAATTGTGAAGTTTAGTCTGGAAAATTGAGGAAAATTTCTTCATTTGAACCACTTCTTCTTACTGATATATTTTCATTACTGCATGTAAGACTCTTCCTCCGGAGTGGTCAATTTTGGATGAATAGTCTCCTGTGTTTTGTCATTTCTTAATTCTAGCCCACCATAAATTATTAATGCTAGCAGTTTCACAAACACTTTACAAAATTGTTAGGCCTATTGTATGTAGCTTTACACAAGGTCCTCATTTAGTGTAAACAATAAACATGTTTATGGGGAGTCCTGGTTGACTGCATTGTGAACAACGGAGGAATGCCTGACATTATTTTCAGATGTATTTAATACATGAAAGAAAGATGAATGATTTTTATTTATTTATTATGATTTTTTATCATTATTCTGCAGGACTTACAAATGTGGCTGGAAGGGTATTTTTCACAGCTTGCTGAACGTGGCCAGCTGCGAACAGATGGATCTGTTAGATCTTAAGAAGATTCGGGATCAACTAGAGACGGAGAGAGATAAGAAGTACACCCTAGAGAAGATGAAGACGGAATTAAACATGGAACTATTTGATTAAACAAAACAACATGATTATAAGGATTTATGATCAAAAAGTGTTTTAGTCTGTTCCCTATTACCAAGTCTAAAATTGTTAGCATGTATCCCTGTTTTATATGAATTTTCTTGCAAGATTTTGGACAGATAGGAAAATTTAGTCCCCATGTTTTTTTTTTTTTTTTTTTTTAAGGGGGGGGGGGGAGTTATCATATCTGGTGTCCCTACTGATACCTCCTTAGATGGAATTTTTTCCTTTCAAAAATGAAACTTTTAAAATGAACGAATTAATCAGACTTGAAGAATAAAATGTGATAACATACACTGACATCTGGGCCTCTTTTGTTCACATATTTTTGCCAAATTTCAGACAGTGGATGTGGTTGTTGTTGTTGTTGATGATGATGATGTTAGTGGAACCACATCTAGACAAAAAAGAAAAGGAAGATGATAGATTTACATCTCGCCCTAGTCTAGAGGCAAGCATGACATGGTTTTATTAAAAGGATAGTCCACTATCGTTTTGTGACAGATTCTAAGCATCCTGGTGAAATTTATAAGCAATTCCTACGAAGTGTTATCGAGATAATGATAATTGAAATTGTCACTGTATATCGTACTGTAAGTGAACTTGAAGCAGACAGGTGTGATGTCATAGTTGCACACTGCCAGCAGCCAAAAAGTTGTGTTGTTTTACTTTATTGTTTTTACTTATGGATTGGATAGGGTTCCAAACTTTACCTAAGGGATGTGGGGTTCCAGATTATGCCAAGGACTGAGGTGTGTTCATATTTGAAGAAGATTCTCACTTGTGACATAGGAAAATTGGATGTTAATCATAGAGAAAAAGCAGAGAATAAATTCGTCCGTGGACACTTCTATGAAATCACACCTGTTTGCTTCAAGTTTACTTTGGATACAAAACGTGTCAACTTCAAATGTTTGTTATCAACTAGACAACAGTACTTAAAAATGCAAATTTCGCCTGTTTTCTTAAAATACGTTTCACAATTTAATAAGTTTCAGCTGGACTATCCTTTTAATTGCTTTAATGTTCTCTGTTCTCGAACTGTTCCTCTTATACGGATACACCCAATAATCTTACGCTTATCCGGCAGGTTATTAGCAATAAATAGGTCATAGCTTGTAATGAAGTTGGATTTGAAAAGGAAATAACAGGCACTTGTTATTGTCCAGAACAAGGCCAAATAATGTGCAGGGCACACAATCCATTTGGTTGATTTATCAATTTTTGTATTCAAGTGGAAAAACATAGGTAAGAGAAAAGGCTTGTTGAGATTTCTTACGATCAGGATGCATTAAAAATAGCATGATTGATTTCTTTTGATTGTCAAGTTAATTCAATGCGATTAGCTCTTATCCATTTCATTAGGTGAACTTGTTCCTTTACGAAGGGTTTGTTCTTAGTTAAAAAAAAAATACAGTTACAAAGTGAAAATTTTCCAGAAGAAAGCAGTGTAATTTTCAGATTAACAGTAATATATGCTAACATTTAAGACTACAGCTGAAACTTACAACCATTAGCTATGGCCATGTGGTACTGCGGAGAAATACAACCCCAAAATTTCAGTACTTTTTGATGAGGTGTGTAAACTGTACAGGACTTTTAAGTGTTAGTGTGTGTGTTACAGTGTGTAATATTTGGCTCAATTTAAGTCAGATCTAACAAAGACAGTTTGAAAGTTATCTTTAAGTTATTACTCCAGGCTTTTTCGAACAAATGAATTTAGAAATTTATACTATAGTGAAAGTATGAAATAGTTCAAAAAATGACAAATTCTCGTCATCGATTCAGACGACGGATCCAGAAGTTTGGTGGGTGGGGGAAGGGGGGTGAATGCTCCCACCCCTTCAAACTAAAGACAAAAACTCAAAAATGATTGTTAGCACAATCTTGAGAACCTAATTAAAGACCTTATTGTATAGCCAAAATAAGCCTCAAAATGTACCCTATTTTGTATCAATTTTTTTCAAGGTAGGGGGCGGGGCTGGGAGACCTTCAGAAACCCCTCCACCTACCACACATGGGAGTCCGTTTTAACGTCACCAGCGCCACCCCCTCCTTTCTGGATCTGCCCCTAAAGAACAATTTGGTTGACATTAATAATAGGGCACGAGGGCAATGTTCTGTTCTTAAAAACAGCACAGAATCAGATCTGGACGAATGAGGTGAAGGTGGATGGGGGGGGGTGGGGGACCAGGGAGGATGGGTAGAGGGGAAGTTGAGTGGTAATCACTTGTTTTCGATTGTTCATTGCTTATAAGATAGTTAATAGAAATAGTTGTGTTGACAAAATAAGGAGGACAACGCATTATGGGAAATGTGTCTAAATTTTTATCAAACCTTTTTATTATTGCAACTTTCTGAGTTTTTTTTTTCAAGTGTATTTGTTTCATTGTTGGTAGTCAAATTCAAACAATTTTTATTGTGTAGTTTTTCATATATTTGCCTGGCTTAGTTACCAGACATTACACAGAGGGCTAGGGAGCTAGGAAGGAAAGGGGGGAGGGGGCATGTCTGTATATTCTATGAGGAATTTCCCCATTTCTTATCACCAATTAAAATGTGTTATTTTGCGCATGGATGTTGCCCATTATTATTATATATTCTTCTGGTATATGTAAGTATATGTAGTTTTGTGTACAAGGATGATTTTCACAGTTGTAAATATATATGTGATAAATTAATCGTTTGTATATCATGTTTTTATTTTGTTGTTATTCATATATGTTTTCATTTGAAGTCTCCTGGGCGAATGCTCTTGTAACTTTGGGTGACCAGAAGGAATATAGCAGATAATGCCACATTATCTCATAGTGCGATTTGAATGGGAACCACCGGGAGGACCAGATTGGAACAAACAAAGAACCTTAGACAGGACCAGTTGTAACTTTGGTAACCAAAATATAATTTCCCATTCCACTATAGTCAGGCCTATATAGTACCAACGATGGCTCTCTTGAGAATTGACATTTTTGGGGATAACAGTGGTATTTTATTTAAGATGTCCTGCGATATTTCCTAAATTATTATGAAAATAAATTATTCTTTGTCCCATGTTTCCCCGGGCCTCATAAATGACCACAGGGAAAATGAGTAACACTTTCACCTTAGATAATTATTTTTTTCTTTATATTTTTTTTACAAAGATATTTTTCTTAGGTTTGAGTGCGTTTAACAAACTCTTAATGGTATCAGCAAGTCCTTGTGTATTATCTTTCTATATGAGTATAGGCCCTACATATTGAGGGCGAACACATTTATCGTCATGGTTACTAAGATAGTGTGTCAGGAGTAATTACCTCTCTTTGTAATACATTTAAATGTCATGTCATCATATCACGTTAAAGCCGTAAGGCTTACGTGCTGGTGACCACGAAATAGTAGTTTTATTACAAGTAACAATATATTCCGAGGATTTAATATGGTTTTTAATTTATGATAATATCAGACTTTCTCCTTTTAAGCAACATTAGTTCACAATTCCTCGCGATTTTGACCCATTTGTTATATGGACCGACTGCTTTCGTTACACGAGTATTCCACGTACCTCATGGAAGGCCAAATAACCAATTGATATATCAACAATTAACTTCAGTATTTGGGTATGTTTACACATATTTAAATATTATGTTAATCCTTGTGCATTAAGTTGTATTGCAATAAAATCATGCCTTTGCGAAGAGCTTAAGTTGCGAGGTAAAATCCTGTTTTTTAAATGTCAAGACTCTTTAGTTTGCGAATCTAATAATTCCGTAGAGCCAGTGGCGTAGCCAGGATTTTTTTCAGTGGGGGGCGCTGGGGGGGGCTTGAACATTTCCTGGGGGGCTTGACCATTTTCTTGTTACTATCTAAGCGGAGCGCCACCATGGTTGGCGCGCAGCGTACCACATTTTTTTAGCTAAATAGGCCTCCTAGATCGTTGGAAATGACACTTCCCAGGCCTTCTAAGCTGCTCTAAAGTTTTCTCAACATCCTTTATTTTGAGATCCCATGTTTTGATATGGTCATCAAATAGTTAAGTAAAATAGAAAAAAAACAAAAATCTGGTAAGTTTCTTTGAAATATCATGACATATCTTTTGTGAGTTTGACACCGGCATTGACATTTTTCGACAAATCTGCAAATTGCGCGTGGAAAATAAAGAAAGATTGACTGGGCTTTCAGCCAAGTAACATACTGAAATGACCGAACTATATGTCAAACTGACATCAAAGATTGCGTCTGAAATATTATTAGGGTAATAGACTGATTGGCCGGCAGTGGCGGAGCTAGGGGTATTGGTCAGGCGGGCGAGAATGGCCTGTAGGGGCGCTTTCGACACTATCTAAGCGGAGCGCCACCACAGGTTGGCGCGGAGCGTACAGAATTTTTTTGAGTAAAGATATTCCCTAGATCGCCGGAAATGACCCTTTCCGGGCCTTGCTAATTGCAGATAAACGAAGAATAAATATGTGTGACAAGTCGGAATTTTATATGGGTGTTGATAGTACATGCGCTTCATCACGATCCCTGTGGTATCTTTGTGAGTGCTCATGTTTTCGAGAGAAAAAAATAGATCGAAAACCCCGTACAGTTCTTGGAAAGAGTTTCGTACAACAGAATTAAGTGCCGATAAATTAAATACCGCCGTACGTTAGAGCATTTTGTCAGTAAACTACACCAACAAAATGTGACAAATGTCGATAGGTAGATGAGAGTGCAATAAAAAAAGTCAATAATCGCGAATAAGTAAAAAGTGCTAAAAAGCTGAAAAGGGCGCCAGCAGTCCATTTGAGTCCGTCGGGGGGGGGGGGGGGCATCCGATCCCCTGACTGTTTGGACGCTCCGCCACTGTTGGCCGGTAGTTCTCAGCGATAGTGTTGTCTCCTTTCTTGAAAATTTGTTTTTTAGCGGTTTTAAGAGCATCAGGGTACGTCCCAAAAGTGAAAACCCGATTGAAAATGTAACAGGGTATCGAGGCAATGACGCGAGCAATGATGTGAGAAACATGTGTATGATGTCAGCATTTTTTACCTTTTAACATCTTCTTTGGCATTCAAGTACTTGGAAACCATCTTTCTATAAGGGTATAGTATTGCTCACTAGCTTGTTTGATCAGTTAATGCGCACTGGTTACAAGATACTGATTGGCTGTTTGTATTAGTATTTATTTGTATGTTAGGGATTACGGATATTTTAAAAAAGAGTGACAAAGGCAAAGTTTGCCCGAACAGTCGAACACACAGATTCAGTAGTAAACATTATGTGTGTTGTAGTCTTGTAGAGCAGGAATGATATTATTCGACGATCGTTAACATGCGTTTTCAGTACAGTGCGACTACTGTAGACTTCTCGGCATATGCGCTATGTCACATCTGGTTTTTCAGCAACTATAGCCTACTGCCGGTCAGCGGTCGAAGGGTCGTTCATGACATGGTCATCATGGAGATTCGAGACCATTCAGACCAATGATATATTTTTCGCACATGTAATTTTTTTCGATACCCAAAATCCCAGTGGGGGGCGACTGGGGGGCGACAAGCTTTCATGGGTGGGCTGTCGCCCCCACGCCCCCCCCCCGTAGCTACGCCACTGCGTAGAGCCACAGCTTCCTTAGCAGATCAAACTTCAGATGGACAACATAAATACATTGCAGGTTTCGAGCAATGACAAATGTGTAATTCTTCTGAAAATCATCCTTCGTAAAATAACATAAACTGAAAACAATAAATATATCAATCAATCAAATAAATCGTAAAGTCTAATAAATAACAGCGATAGAAACCCCTGTATTTTACTGGGTATATCGGTAAGAGATTGTATACCAATACCTGTGCTGTTGGATTTTCGGCCATATACTTTTAATATCGATAAAGTAATTGTATAAATTCCAACAATTTATCCACTACGGAACGGTATTATTAACTCCAATTAACTCATTCTGCCAATAAACTTCAAATATTGTACATTCAAACTTATCTCTTTTTCACTGAGCTATCCTCAGTTTATAACTTTTCTTTATAAGTAGTGTTCCTTCAGATAAATTTAGGTCTATTTTGATCAACTGTAATGTTGACAAAGTAAGAGGTGGATCTCCAAGAAGGTGTGGGGAAAAGCAAATTGAGTACTATACTTGGACCAACAACAAACGTAACTTGAAGGAGGGTTTTATATTATAGCATAACAAAATATTGTTTTGCGGTTTTAAAAAAAGAATTAATATCTTTGTATCATTACATATTTTAATTAGATTGATTAAAAATTTGGCATTTCTTTATTTTGGAGTCATGTGACGCATTACACTATAGAGTATGAGCGATTATTAATATAAACAAAACAAGTCATAATTAAGTTTTTTTTATGTATTGATTATTTTTTCGTTTTGTAACAGAACACCTTCAGACAAATGTAAGTGCACGTATTACATAAACTAATAACATAATACATACCATTTGTTATAACATATAACACTGGTGGTAGTGACAATATAATCAAGCAAAAACCAATTAATTAAAAGGAAAACAAAACGGTCACTCACGCCTCAATTTGCGACAAAGTATTTGATTTCAGTCCCTCGTCGGAAACCATTTTGTTTTCTCAGGTTTTAAAGTATTTGAGAGAAGATGTGATATTGACGAACTATAAATGTGAAAATGTTCGAGTTTTACATAAGTTGTTGAATTGGTTGTAGACGTCGCCGTCGGAATTGAAAAGAGCAAATTCGTTTCGGCATCAAGTTCTTCCAGACTTTCTTCAATTCTGTGCGAAAGTCTCTATTAACGACGGTGTAAATCAACACGTTGATGGATGAATTGAAAATGATCAGAAAGGTTAAGAACGTGTAGAGAGCGTACAACACAGGATGAAATGCACGTAGCGATTTCAGAAGACGTTTGGGGATGACTCTTAATATGAACTGTACAAACCAAGTGCAAGTAAACACTACCGTCACAATGAAAAGCATTCGGAATGTGGCATTGGCCAGCGCCTTGCTTCGTCCTTCCGTCTTCAAGTTGTTCCTAGGCTCTTCTAGAAACTGGGCGCCAGGTTTTGATTTCTGGCCGTCTATGGACATCATCTCTCTCTGCAATGGATTTTGTTTACTGTTGCCGACTTGACCGGATGATGCAAAGATGGAGTTTAATTCTTTGTTGTTGGTGATGTCACATTGTGTGTCCTCCGTAACGATTGAACGTGAAGGGATGTTTTGTTGTCTTGAGTCAGAGCTGCCATCTTGTTTCGACGATGAGTTAGCTTGATAAAGAGGTCGTCTGCTGATGGTGTCTGGCTCACCTTGAATCAGTCGGGGTACAACTCGTCTCTTTCTGAGCCTTTTCACACGTGCGTGCACCTGCGCGTACAGAAATATCGTGGTGACGATGTGTGCAAGGTACACTACCGTTTGCAGGACATAGACTAACAAAATACGGATTAGTCCATTTTCAGGAAAGTGGCAAGGAGTTTCTCCTTCGTTGACAGTCTCTCGAATATCCCGCCAAATCAGTTGCGGAAAATTGATGGCAAAGGCCAGTGCTATCACAGACATGACCAATGCGGCCGGGCGATTGCGGCCCCGAACGAACTTAACGTGTGGCCTGGCAACAGCAAAGTACCTGTCGAAGGCCACAAGAGTGTTAACGTGTAAGGACGCTAGTGGCGCTGACATATTGACCCACATGAACAGTCTGCAGAAAAACAAGCTTCGGAAATTTTCCAAGATTAACCATTGCACGGTTCCGATAGGTAAAACAATCGTACATATAATGAGATCTACGACAGCATGGCCGATGATGAAAAAATGTGAAGCACTCAACATTTTCTTCTTCCAATAAATGTATAGAATAACAGTATTAGCAGGTATACCAACAATGGTATTGAGTACATAAACAAACACACCGACGTAGATGAATAACTCCATTGCCAATTAATCTATTGGCGTTGAAAGTCCGAGCAACGAAGGTTGTCAAGATCACCTTTTTCTTTTTAAATTTAAAAATGTTAAAAATTTAGTCGAAATGGCTTAGGATTTTACCTCACTATCTTGGTAGTTAGTAAATGAATGTATAACTAAATTACGCGAGCGAAGTTTCATACGGCATATGGAGATATAGTCAAAGTGAATGTGAAATATTAGCAGACAGTCATGTCTAGCCAATTAGAAATCATTGTCCTTTCTGACGTCATAGAAAATTGACACGTGAAATTTCAGTCCATGGTAACCAGATTGACATTGTTTTAAATAATAATGTGTAGAATGGTTCAAAAACTTGGTGTTGCTTGAATAATGTCAGTTTCAGATGAAACACGATTTACTTTTGCTTTACGCAAGTTCTTTCATTTACCATTCATACTAAAAGCACTTGACTTTATATAAAGTTTTCCTGTGTAGCTGTAAAGAAGACTTTTAAGCGACACAGCAGTCCAGATCATTTAGAGAAAGGCTATAGGCTCTCCAACTTAGATAAACGTTAGGCAACTTCCTAAATATTTAAACGAATATTTCCAACGATGCTTAAAAATTTTCTTTCTTTTCAGTCTTTCTCAAGTTCCCTTTTGTCACCACAAATTTGATTCCACTCGTATCGAGTACTTCTATATACGTCGGGTCTTCACAGTTGAAAGACACCAGCTTTTCCCGTCGTGAAATTCTGATATTCAGTCATTATTCATAACTTGATACAAAACGTTATTATGTTGACGAAATGGACTCTATCTCTTTGCTTATTGGAACATATCTTTTCGTATTATAAAGTATTATTTCCCACAACCTGCGTGCACACGATGGAAGCAACTCCAATAAATATCTGTGTTAAAAAAAACGTGTTAACAATTAGTGCACTCCACCCCCCATTCCACCACCCCCCCCCCCAACAGACTGACAGAGAAAAGGTTTTAGCTTACATCTATACAATTTCGTAAATGATAAAAACCATCTCGTGTCTATTTGTATATGAATTTTGTTGCTGTTTAGGTCAAGTTCGCTTAAAGCGGCATTACAGAGACAAATGTGGGGCTTTCACATACAAACGCATTCACGTAATATTCCACTTGAAATGGATGAATTTATATATATATATATATATATATATATATATATATATATATACACACCTTTAAGCGGTCTTATATTCTCTTAAATGTGTTTAACCGGGAAGGAAGGAATATGTGTGAACCAAGTAAATTACCCGATGAAGCATCACCTAGGGACGATTTAGAGAAAATATTTCTTAATTTGACCAATTTTGTCATTATTTCAGCTACTCTATTGTGAAGCAATCTCTATTCTCAAAATAGATAACCACATGTAAAAGAAGCAATCTTCTTACTTGTACTTGATGTGTGTCTGTCTGTATATATGTCCATGTTTTTAACAATCGAAGCCACATTTGTTTTACGTGGTATACATTAATATATGCAGGCAAATGACAAAATAATCAAATGGGGTTAGACTTGAATGCATGCTACATGCTCGAGTCAATATCCATGTGTGTGCATGAATAAAAATTAGCTCTTTGAATATTATAATATCTGGTAGCAAAAGACATCGCCAAATAGAAACTATATTTGGGGTTTATTCTTCTCAGTAACTCAGCATGTTAATGCTACCTTAAAGACTCCGTAAATTATACATGCGTCGGTTGACGTTTTTTGCTCACTTGATTTCTGGAGATTTGACATTTTAGTGACGGTAAAGGAAAGGCAAAAAAATGAAATGCCAAATTTGATAGCTATTTTGCAATTAGTATAATTGATGATGACATTAAACCGTAAAGATTTTGAAAAGATTTTAGATTGGCAAATCTTCGTTTTATGAATTTGTTTCTTGTCTTTGACAAAATTTGCCGCATGAAAAGATTGAACTTTTTTAAAAAGCATTGAAAGCTGCGATTATAGGGCTAGAGAAAAAACCCATTAAAAAAACTAGTTCAGGTTAAAGGAGAACAACATTTCTTTTGAGGTCCAAAAAATCAACAACACAAAAACAATTACAGCAAGTAGACTCATTGCTCGTAGAACAAAACCACTCTCTGTCTCAAGGGAACCCCATTAATATACCTTTGTACTTTAACAGGTGAGGAAAAAGTCAAATAAAGAAATAAAGAGGGCGTAATTAAGAAAGAAGGAACTCTAAGATTGGGCTTATTAAGCTTTGTATTCGCTCGTATAAGCAGTAAGAAATATTAGGTCAAAAGGATATAAACTTTTAATAAACTTTCCTGTTTCATCATTCACTGAAAGTTTTACAAAACTATTAATTATTTTTTTTCCTGTCGAATTATTTAGCCATTGACTTAAAATCCTTAACAATAGATCGAAATATTTGTAGGATATGCTTTGGCTTGAGGAACCTTTCATTATCAGTAATAGTTATATCGTACTTCTATTTTTGTGTATTTGTCATATTCAAGGAAAGGGGCGGAGGAATTTAACAAACTGATGCATCTTTGTTATAAAAAAAAGGTCTCACAAGGAGAGATAAGATTCTAAAAACCAGATTTTGTCCAGCAATTTTTATATCTTTACATCGAAGTTTCTTCTTGATTTAGAGCAGTTTCTTTTTAGCCAGCGAGAAATTATTCATTTCCAGAAGACAGAAAAGGAAAATCCTCTTTGGTATCACAATTATCATAAACCAATGAATGGCTCTTAACATGCCTTGAAAATTGTATCATTTGTCTTGCAAAGTGCAAAAGTTATAAAACATATAAATTTGATGATTTCTTGTGTCAGAATTAAAAAAAAAAAACAGTCGTTTCGTGTCCTGGAAAATCGATTGCGAGGAAACGACTCAGGGTCAATATCGACGCCAGCAGAAAGTTTCTTTGAGCTGAGTAATTCATCCCCACTCCCTCCCCTCTCCCCCCCCCCTCTTTTAATCCCTTTTCGATCTCACAAAAAAAAAATTAAGCACCACTTTCTTTCAGACCGGATTATAAACCTAATTTATAGCCTTAATATACCTCAAATGCACCATTTGACGTCAATTTATTTAAATCGAGAAGGAGCCCCACCCCCCTCTAAATAAGAGTCGGTTACATCCCCTCCTTAACAAAAAGATAAAAATCTTTCTCACAAGTGATGTGTCTGCTCCATTTTTCACAGTGGGTAACTTTCAGCTGCTTGGAATCCAAAGGTTGATAAACGTTGACAGTGCCATGGTGACGGGGAGGGTGAACAGAAGTACCAGTGGGGGGTTGGGGCTGGGGAGGAGAGGGGGACAAATGGCTATAAATTCATATGCTTAAAATGAACTGGCTACGTGCATATTATTTTCAAATATATGCGGTGTATAGACTTAAAGAGGTTAACCTATCAATATTTCGTTGTTTTTTTTAAATTTCAACCTTGGGAATCACGGAATTCGTTGACAGTTGTATATATGAATACAAAAATTCAAAATAACTTTTGCGCTGGTTTATTTGTATTTTGGTAAATGTACATTTAGGTTTTAAACTCACCATCTGCTTAAGAATTGTGAACAAAAACGACAACAATGAAAAAAAAAGATAGATGAAAGTTGTGTTGTGTTGATGTCTAACATGTATTAATTAAAGCCACACCCCCATTGACATTCATTCCATAAATCCAATTATTGAGGTATTAAGACGAAACAATAAGAGATGGAGAAAGGATTATATTATTATTTTTGTTATTACTATTATATAAGCCATAAATCACTGGCAACATTTAATTCATAAGAGATTTCATTCGACTTAATGTGATTGCAAGAATACAAAGAATATACAAGAAGTGATTATATAGAAGAAAAAACAAAGAAAGTAAAACTTGATATTAACGAATATCATAAAATGTAACGTTTATAGCAGAACAATAATAGATAAACAAATCAATCATCAGGATTCTTTCGCATTATCAGTCAAATCTCCATGGTTACAGAATCTTCACATGATTAATAGATTTTCTCACCAATGACAAAGTCAAGGTGAAACTAAAAGGGTAAATATATTTATATTTTCTCAGACGATAGGCGCGTAGCAATAGTTGGCTTAGGCGCTTCATTGAACCAGGGCCCTTAAAGCCCAGGTGACCAGAGGGCCCTTAAAGCCCAAGTGTCCAGAGGGCCCTTCAAGCCCAGGTGTCCAGAGGGCTGGTTGCAACATTTTGAGCCAATGGGATATGTAGTAACTCCAAGAAACTTGCACGCAAGAAAAGACAAAGTACCGTTCCTCTGTTGCTCCATTTCTTAGTCTCCTTAATCAGTTGTACAGTAAGAGTCGCCATCTTAAGTGGACGCTCTTTAGAAATACGGTAAGATTCCTTCAGGATCAAAACTGTCTGTCAAGATTGGATAAGCCAGACATAACTGTGTTTTTTTTTAAAACATTTATGGGTTGTTGTATTTTTGTCACTAGTGTTGGTTAGAGGAGGTAAGGTTGACGAAGGATAAGCTCTCACTTTTGCACCGGCCCCTACTGAAAGCATCACTATACGCTACGGACAGATAACTGCACAAACACTGACGAAATATATTATTATTGTTATCATAATTATCATCATTGATATTGTTTTATTTGATTATTTCATTGGCGATTTTCAGAAGGCAGTTTTCTGTGTACTTTTGGCATACATAGATATATTTACAGTAGGCCTATATTTACACATGCGCTGAATTTCTTTTAAACTCTCCTCCTTACCTACCACCACGAGAGGGTGGGGAGGGGGTGGGGGTCATGGAATACATTACCGGGCGGTGAAATAATAGAAACAAGAATATTGCATTCCGCACGAACATGGATTAGCCCGACTTTAAAAAATGGGTCTGGAACAATTATGTTCCCGGTCACGTTCCATCTGGCCGCATTTTCCATGTTGTATCGATTCCAATTGGCCGCACTGACCATGCTGCACATCGGCTGTCAAAAGGTTGAAACTATGGGACGCGACTCGAGCGCGGGTTTCGAGTAGAGACAAATCCTGTGGGTGGCGAGACTTTTTTCCAGGCGTCGATGGTTTGCGGAGCCCGGAGTCCGCTTAAATTACTTTTTTAACGTCAAGTCCATGAATCCAAGTTACCTTTCATTCATTCTGTTTCCGATAGGTGTGGTTCTTGTGGGTCGTGGGTCAGTGCTCTGGGTCATTGGCCTACAATTCGTGGTATTCTGATGTAGTATACCACGTACAGTATAACCCAATGAATTTTATCGGCGAAACAGTCCTCTTAATTTCATCATAATATCATTTCTTAAAGTTCTCAGTTCATTCCTAAACTCCTTGTTAACGATCGCATAGACAAAGAGATTCACACAGCTATTCATTACAATGATGTATTGAAAGAAAGTATAAACCGCATACAATCCGGGTCTCTCCATCCGCCAACTCTCCGTAGTCTGTCTCGGGATGAACCTTAGTGTCGTCTGCAAGAACCACGTGGTGATAAAGATGGCGGAAATGTAGAAAAGCATACGAAAAGTAGCATTTACCATAGCTTGGCTTTGTCCTACTCCGTTGTTTCTCGCCGAGTTTTCCACGAGAGCGTTCCTACTATTTGTGACATTTTGGTTGTTATGGACACTACTATTATGTTGGCTAGCATTGATGCCGTTTGCATGAGTCAAGCCCACTGGATGTAACGCACGCGGTGATTGGCTTACTGACGTGGCCGATGGCGGCGGAAGCTGAGTTATGGTAGTGTTAACGACGACTCCCGTGGAAATATTTCCTCTTGGAGTAGATGTACTATCGGTAAGATGAATAGCGACTACTCGATTTCTGCGAAGCTTCCTCACTTTATAGTAAATGATGACGTATAAAATTAGGTTAATTAGGATTAGGATTACGTAGACAAAACTAAACGGGAGCAGCGCCAAAATACGGGTAATGCCATGAACGCTGAGATAACACGAAGGCTCTCCAGGAGACGCAACTTCACGGATACGCCACCAAAATAAGTGCGGAACATTTATCAAAAACGCGAGGAGAATGACAACAGTGACCAGAATTGCTGAGACTTTTTTCCCGCTGACGAATCTCGAGTGCGGCCTGGTGACGGCGAAGAAACGGTCAAACGCCACCACAGTGTTAACATTGAGGGACGCCAACGGTGCCGCAAGAGTTAACCACGTGACCATCTTACATAGAAACACACTACGAAAACTCTCCAAAGTTAAATACTGAACCGCACCGATTGGGAGCACCACTGACGCAATGACAAGGTCAACTATAGCGTGACCTATGATGAAGCAATGTGAAGAACTCTTTTTCTTCTTTTTGGAATAAATGTAGAGAATGATAACATTAGTTGGAACGCCGATGATGGAGGCAAAAAGACACAAACAGAAACCAGTAATGATGTAAGGTTCCATCTCAGACATGCTTAAAGTAACTATAAGTGTCTATAAGCGAAGCAAGCAAAAATGACGTATCTATTAATTGTATTTATATTGTAACCAGGTATAAAACAAATTTTCAATAATATTTTGTTTTCGATAAATGGCCGTAGCGTTAACACAATAGTTATTTACACACTATATTCATAACTTGTCAAGGGAATAATATAAGTGCTTGCCCATATTTATTGTTAATTGTGGTTATTATATATAACTATATGTGAATCAATGATCAAGATAAGAATAAATGAAAGTAAACCGCGCACACATGCACGGACAGACAGACAGACAGACACACGTTCCATCGACGTTATTAATCAAGAGTATGCAAACACAGCTTTTATACATTTAAATGATATATCAAAAGTAAAATATATGATATAACCAAGAGTTTGTTAATTCATTTAAACCTATATAAAATCAGCCCAAAAGAAATATACGTTTACGTTGTTATCTTCACCTGTTGGTTTTATAGTAAGAGATGGCGATTGAGAAACCGTCAACGATTTAAACAGTTTGTGACATTCTTACGAAATGCGCAGGCGATCTTGAAGAGAGAAAGAAGACTGTCCCTTTAATGTTTCCTGAATGTAGGCGACGACAACTCGAGAATGTGTATCACACGTATATATGTACACTTGATGAAAATGATTGCATTGGAAACTGTTGACTTTTTGGATTCCACGGAGTTTACATTAGTAATAAATATATCAATTAAAGAAAGAGAGGCCAAAAAACACCCACAAAGACATGAAATGAAGGTTTGAATGATCGGTTTTTCGCTTTCATCCGAAGTTTCTTTTCAGAGTCCGAATGTTCAAAGGAAAATTCTTATAGCTTAAGCCGTCATTTGGCGTAACATTGACGGAGTTTTTAATACAGTAACCACTCAATCGGTCGATGTCAGTAAAGTTTCAGCCACTAATCCTGCATCGGTTGTCAACTTTTCTTTGGTACAGTTTTGTAATCACATTAAGAACGCTTTCAGTAAGTTGTTGAAAATGCTGAACCACTGGCTTAGTAAAGGTCCGAAAAGGCCAACTGATTTACAAACACATATGGGCATATCCCAAGAAAAAGCTCCATCTGCTAAAGTTTGAAAACGAAATTTCCAGAAACTTCTGTTGAAAGTTTTGCTATAAAGCTACTATTAAAGACATTCGGGTTTAAATCAGTTGACTGATTATAACACAGAATACATCTGTATATACTAAAGAGATTCCTCCGCCGTAGTTAAAATAGTGCTATAAGTTATGAAATGTTCACATAGAAAAATTCAATAAAAACGACAGATGACTTATTTCAAGAAAAGTTTCCATCTAAATTTTAACAAATGTATTTATATGCGAAGAAACTTGTTGGTGTCGCGGAATCCTTAATTTATTTTTTTATTTTTTATATACATTCGTCCAGGGTACTAGTTGTATCGCTATTGGACAGTTCACCTAAACGACCAATGTGCGTTGATGTATCCATCCGCATAAAAAAAAAAAATATTGCTAACAGCTCAGTGACATAAGAAAGTAGAAAATCGTGTTTTGATTATTCCAGATGATCTAGTGATTTTAATTAACAGACCGGAAGGTAACGTTTTGTATATTCCAAAATAATTACACAAAAACAAAGAAGCCAACTGCGCGAAGTTGCTTCTTGTAAGAAATAACGTTAAGTTGTTGCAACTACCATAAGTAACTAGGACTCTTGAAAGAAACACGATCGGAAGCCTTGAAACTACTGTTAATCATTTTGACCTGCATAAATTAAAAGTCTGTTTTGACCTACATTTAGAATTTGTTTGTATTTATGGATGACTTCTCTATGCGTTTTTTTTTCCGCACGTAACCATGCAATTTCTATCTATACCCGCGTGTAGCACTATAACGGGTTTTTTTTTTCATTTTTTTTTTGCTGTTGTTGTTCTTTTCCGTTATTCAAAATTGGTTTTATTAAGTTCTAATAATTCAGTCACTTCTGAATACAATTTTGAGTACCTTGAGAAATATGAACTTTGATGCAAATGAAGAAAATCAGTCACAGTTCAGCTCCTATACGAAAGAGAAATTAAAAATCGAATCAATAATTTTATGAAATAGACG
This sequence comes from Apostichopus japonicus, assembly GCF_037975245.1. Classification (NCBI taxonomy): domain Eukaryota; kingdom Metazoa; phylum Echinodermata; class Holothuroidea; order Aspidochirotida; family Stichopodidae; genus Apostichopus; species Apostichopus japonicus. The sequence goes on from NC_092571.1 coordinate 16,397,204, forward strand.
AAAACTTCTTCGCTGTTTCCTTTTTTCTTTAAACATAGTTGAAAAACAATTCGACTTATCACGTAGATATATACTTCCTATATCTTCGCAACACGAAACCTGACTTTTGTACGTGCAAGCTATCGATTAATTATAATTTAGATAATGTGAAACCATCATCATTATCATCACCATCACCATCACCATCACCATCATCATCATCATCATCATCATCATCATCATCATCATCATCATCATCATCATCATCATCATCATCATCATCATCATCATCATCATCATCATCATCATCATCACCACCATCATCACTGATTATCACCATAACCATCATCATCGTCATCACCACCATCATCATCACCGTAACCATCATCATTATCATCACCTCCACCGTCATCATCATTATCATCATCATCAGCACCATCATCTTCACTATAAACCATCATCACCATCACAACAATCATCATCATCATCATCATCATCATCATCATCATCATCATCATCATCATCATCATCATCATCATCATCATCATCATCATCATCATCATCATCATCACCACCATCATCGTCATCATCACCATAATCATGAACATAATTCACCAACGTTGTAAATAAAACGTAGCACATTCATGTTCACTTACTTTACGCTGGATTGTAGCTCTTTTGGTACATAGTCCATGTATTCATGAAAATTCTGGTTCCCCTTCTGAAGAAATGTAAGTTTCTCCCATAACAAGAAACACGAAAAGAAGAAAAAAATAACAAGAATGCTGCCTCGGTGTTTTAAAATAGAAGCTTGTTGAATAAGCGAATGTTTCCAATTACTACATGGATTCGTATACTGCTCCTTTTCCCAAATATTGTTCAATTTCATTACCGCAGTAACTTGACAATTTCAGCTCCGGTTTATAGACATTTCTTAGCTAACATATAGCTTGTTTTGACAAAAAATGTTCCTCTGAATACTAACAGCAATTATCAGATCAGCTCTCATCCAAACTCAGATATATTTCATATAAAGTTAATCTTTGAAATCATGTAATTGCAGCAAGTGAAAGCCTTGAAAATTATATTAAAAAAAAAGTAAGAAATATAGAAAGAAGATTTTCCCCCTCGTGTATGACATTCGCTTAATGCTTTTAAGAACCTCAAAATTGAGGAAAGTATTCCATAGTTTCAGAAAGAACGTAAGATGTCAAGCATACACTATACAGTCATTTAAAAGAGAAAGCAATCACAATTACATATTTGTAATATTCTTCTTTTTTTAATGTATAATATGAACTTTTCCCCTATTGACCTTCCCCTCTGTTTTTTAGACCAAACAATAAAATAATCCACAAGAGATTAATTTTTCAAATTAAATGACCATGTACAATCCATTTCCAATCTGTAAGCGGAAAAAAATAATAATAAAGAATATAAGAACAAATAGGTCAAAATTGAGTTATATCGATGACGAAATCATTAATTAAAAATTGCTGAGCTTGAACTGAAAATATCGTTTTTACGTTGAGTTTATGTGTGGCACTGTGTGGGACTGGAACATTGAATCTCTTGTGACAAGAAGATACGGAAAATCACATAAACAATCAACCTCTGAGTATATTTCCCCCCTCAAACATTATCACCTGGTAACTTGAATCAACACTTCGACAAATCACTTACCCTATGTGCTAATTATAAAGTTAGTGCATATATATATAGGCATATGTTAAACTGCTTAGGCTACCTGCTGGCTGGGGCGTTGAGAGCTACTCACGTCGGGATCCTAGGACAATTATGTGACCCGGCCTCCATCTTTCCTTAAATATATTATGAAAATGAGATTACATTATGCTTGAATTCCATGAGCCATCTAATTTACCCCAGGCCCCGGGCTGTACCCCCTCCTTCCCCCTTGCAAGACAATTATATTTGTAATACCAAACATCAAATGCAAAGTCAATAAATGATCACAATAATTACGTATTGCGCGAAGTGGGTTGTGAGTAAGAGGGATGAATATTTGTAAAATGTTGCTTCTAAATTTAATTCTTGTCCATTATATGGTGATTTAGATGATGTTGCACTATAGCCTCCTCAACAAACAAAATTTTCTCGGTTCCATTTGATTGTTTGAAATTAATAATTAAAAATGAATGACAAGGGTAGCGTACATGTGTTTTTCTCCCTACTCCACTTTCCGTATATGACTCCCCCCATCTCCCCCACCCCAACCGACCATCTCCATCCCTGAAGGAAAATAATTCAGTGCTAAGCTTTAGCTGTTCATATGCTTTTATGTGACTTTCATTGCTATACTTCGGCTGTTTTTTTTTTTGCGTTTGCACGCCAAATAACCACTTTCGTTATACTTTAGACCTTGATAATTATGTCGATAACTTTAACCACCATATTCAACAAATTTGTGCAAAAAATTGAAACAGACAAAATCAGTTGAAGAAAGAAAGTCTTTTTTATGCTGTTTGACTGTTAACGTCAAAGGAGGAACGACCAATCAGACGTCACAAACGATGCATTGATTTTCAAATTAAGTTAATGACTATGAAATGAACGTATATTATACTTCTGTTATGTAATGACAAGACAAGGTCGAGAAAATTAACTGATAATTTTGTTAAAAATGGGAATCGTGTTCATACTCCAATCCGGTTGAATAAACTTATACCAATCATCAGGTTATTTAATCTACATAATGACAAATATACACACTAAATAAAATGTCCAGAGTGGGGTTACTATACCCTGTATATGTATACATGTACAATATGACAAAATGACGCGCAACCGTGCAGTACAGCGGCTCCAGGATTCTTATCAGAAAGAATCTGTTGCTACGTGACTAAGTCACTTTTGTCCAATCGATAGGGTCGGGGGGGGGTGGGGCCTGGGAGAGTTACGATGTGGGTCTGCAAATATAGTGAGATACAATGATCTATTCTTTTTGAAGGGACTCGTGATACTTTAAATGACTTCATTATCATATCGTCAGTGCCCCCAATCTAACCGGACACTGGGTTGAAATGTATCAGTTGTATACAGTGAACCAGGTATATATCCATTTAAGGAATTTTTTTTGTAACAAGGTATATATCCACTTAAGGAAATCTGTTTGCAAGTTTAATCAGGGAGTTGTGTAATACAACACACGGTGCATAGTTTGTTTCAATATTGTATAATGGCTTTGATAACCTGTCGTATGTATATTGTCTGTTCAAAGTATCTCTTTCGAGATCCGGCTTTGGGAATCGCGAGTGATTTTCGAGTTGGTTGGCATCATGTTTGATCTCTAGAGTAAGGCAAAATATGTCACCAAAAACAGAACTAGTATTGTTCGATGCGGTTGGTTGGCACCTGCAGTGGAATTGAGGCCTTCCTTGCCAGTTTCGGACCTCTGGACATACAATCAGCGTCCATGGCCTGGTGGTTGGGGCCCGGTGGAGGCTGGAAGTTTTGTCACTGTTCTTGATTTTCCAACTCATTACGTTTTCAATTATATATACATATATATATATATTAATATATATTTATATATATATATATATTTATATCTATATATATATATATATATCTATATATATATATATCTATATTAATATATGTATATATAATTTCAATTATATATATATATATATATATAACTTCAATTATATATATATATATATATGCGACCAGTACTGACTATACTTTGTGAATATAAAATCCAAACATTGGCTTTTTTTTACTTCAAATCACTCGTTAATGTAATTTCTGTATCTCACTCCAGATCCACCCATTCTCTAAATGCTGCATGGATGTTTGACAGTTTTTCCCTTTATTCCTATATATGCATGTCTACGTGTACCAGGGTGTGTGTGCTTTAGATAAGATTGTTAGACGTATCTTATTTCAATTACAAATTATAATCTACCATGCTAAACCCTACGAATTCCCTGCATGGCGACGTAAATCGACGTACCGGCATTGTATTGGTTTCAGTTCGCCTGTTCTTTACAAATCAATTTACAAATATTTGTAAGGCACAACATCTTACACACAACCGTACATGACAATAAGATATTCATGTAAGTCAGGAAAACTGTCTAGTACACTTGCCGGACGATGAAAGCCACGTTTATTTTTGTCAACTCTAAACCATGACTCTTCCAGGAGGATTGACTACTCAGGGAATACATATTAATTACAGTTAATAACATGTTACAGTTAATTACAGAGTACAGTTAATTACATGTTCTTTTGATCGTTAGAAGCCAACACTCCAAAAAAGTTAGTTTAAGTGAATAACTGAATATGAGGAAACAACAACACCATTGCTAAAAATTGGCCAAAAAAAAAAAAATCATGAGAAATATATTGCAATTAAATTTTAAAATATTGTAATAATATTAATCAACCACCAAGTTTCAAACGAAAAATTTTGGGGTAAATAAAACTGCAAAATAGAAAGTGTACCAAACATCATCGATTCTTCCAAACATACAGTAGCTTGACACAAATTCACAAATGTCCATTTTGGTCGACCGCTTCTGGCAAGTTGCCAAATTTTAATTAACATATTATTCAATGATTTCAGTTGGATTTTATGTAAAGAGCTTCCTCCACACTGCGACGGTCTTTTCTTTGTATTAGTATCGATAGCATGCTGAAGCTTGTAAAACAGATTTTTCGGGGAGTTTATTCTATATTATTTGAAAAGAAACAAGTCAAGTGAATCATAAAATGTATGGTGAATATGGTTTTTTCAGAAGTGTATAGGACATAAAAGAAAATATATATTAACCATGATCTATTAAAAATAAAAAATCTGCTTTAAGAGAATGGGGAACAGGACAAAAGCCTTTATTTCCTACTCATAGCAAACCTTAATCATCTAATGGAGTCATAAATAAGATATGAAAAAATAATTTCAACCAAAATTAAGATGTTTTTAAGTAATGCCAGTCACCTCCCCAGAAAAACAAGAATTAGAAATTAAGAAAACAGTGCTCCTCTCATCAACGAACCAAACACACTGCAATTGACAAAGTCGAAGGTGCTACATAATTTTGTTCAAGTGGATTTTGTTCGTTATGGTCCTGGCAGGAACAAAATGAATTTCTTCGGAACTCATGAGTGACATGTATTCTTCGGCAGTGAGCAACATGCTCTGTGAAAGCTTGAGGAATTCTGCGACAGTGGTCGTTTGAGAAGGATGGTCCTCTCTCTGTTATGTTCAATCGCTCTTTTTCAATTTATCCCTGAGAACAGAAAAGAGATGTCTATATATTGAATATCTCGTGATGATGAAATCGTTCTCATGGAACGTGGACGTTTATGATCACGTAAACGTTGTCCAACACTTTCATTTATCCGGAGCCAAAATGTTGCATAATTATGGTGACATATCTTATCACCATATTGTATTCCAAACATATCATTAACCCCCCCCCCACCCCCAAAGGAAAAAAAAGAAAAGAATTAGGAGCAAAATTTTGAACAAACAAAGACTATATTGGCTAGAATGGGATTCAAACTATGCTAATAAGTCGTGTCTGTTTTGTACAAAAATAAATTTCCCGCAATGTTTGTTATTGATGGTGACACCTATCTGTACACAGACAGACAGGCAGATAGACAGATAAACTTACAAGACTGAATTAGTCATCTTGTAAAGAACAAGGGTTTTTATTTCTGAGGTCTCTGATAGAATCTCTTTTTCAAACCAAAAACTTTCCTTTAAATCAGCAACAAACTTTTAAGCTTAGAATGTTAAGCTGAAAAGTGACCCTCGGTAGTAGAAAATAATACTATACGCTGCCAAGAAAACTATCAAACCACCAAGTGGAAGACAATTCCTCTTATCGCTTTACCTCTGTCTCGATGAGAACGATCAACTTTTTCGAGTCAATTCTGCTTGACCATATAATTGCTGTTTTCTGCAATTTGGAAAGTACAAACACTTCGCCACCCTTTGTCAGTAAACTAATTTGCTGACTCTCCTACTGGAAAACCTGCCCCTAGTTTATCAGAGTAGAATATCTTTTGGAATTTTGGTACGACAAATACAATTTTACTGATGATTGTTGTCGTGGTTGAGATGAAAATGTATGCAATAGATAGCAGACACTGTAAGACCCCCCCCCCCATCACCCCCTCAGAAAAAAGAGACTGTTCTAAGACTTACTTTTCTTCAGTCTTGGCCATTTTCTTTAACCTCGGAACAATTAAGGTGAAATACACGAGGAACCAGGTTCCATACACAACGTGTCCAACGTAATAGTATTGGCTCCAAACCTAGAGAAGAAAGGAGGAAGAAAGGAATAGAGATAAAACAGACCATTTATTTGAAATGATTCTTAGTCGAGAAAAGGGCACACCCCTTCATACCCCCTCACGACAGAGTAAAGAAGTGACAGGAGGGGTTTCCTTTGCTCCATCATCGGGAAAACTATATTTCACTATAAAAAGACGATGATTTAAACTCTGTCTCTAGCCTACTGAGTCAAATTGTGTGTGAGTGACATTTATTACAAGAAATTTCTGAATCTCTTTAATCACAGTGAACCACAACAGAGGTTACAAGAACATGTTTCAAAATAAAGAAAAAGGAAAATGAAACAGGTATTAGCCTCTGGAAAACTGCAACAGGTACGTCTTATGGGAGTTAAAGCACTAAACGAAACCACAGGCATATTTAATTTCCATCTTTAATCTATAAGATGATACTTCAAAAACCTTAAACTTGGTGACACTGAAGTAAAGAAAACCAAGTTTTAATCTGATAAAGACTAAGATAAAGACCGGAACACAAATTTCTGAGTAAAGACGACTTACGTAATGTACTTTGGAGACTCGTAAGTAATTGAACGACAAAATTGCGTAACACCAGAAGAACATATTGAAGGCTTTGAGGAAGATGTAGAGTGGAACCTGAGCAGCTGGACTACTGGTTAGAGCCTTCAGGACCGGTACCTTGTCGCATAAATTAATAACCTGCAGAGACAAAACAAAATGACAACTTAAAAAAATGTCATCTCTGCGGAAAAAGAGATGAGGCATCCCAAGGTGGTCGGTAGTAAATTGTATGATTTCTCTGTATGAATAGATTCAGATATGAATTACATACGGGTGAGCGTCCCACAGCCCAAAGCAAGCCAAATAAATCGTCTCCCCGATCAAGCAAGAAAAGACATAGACGACTATTACCCCAGAATCATGTTCCCTACACCCCCCCCCCCAATCCAGATGATGATTTCCCCTGAGTCAGTACTACACATGCAGCTGGCTTAGGGGGAAAGAACACTAGCAACTATTAAACCAGGAAACATTCCCAGGTAGTACCACACCCCAATAGGTTCTTTCCTGATCATGCCAAGAACAAACCTTGACACCCTCTTATCTCGTACCACCGTGCACTAAAACTGGCCAAAAATTTAGACCCAACCCCTACGCCTGTAGCCCAAGCACTAATAATGTAGTAAGCATTGACTACCTTATATCAATACCAAACTATGGACCACCATTATCATCCTACCAGTTAGTGAGTCTGGTTCTCTTTAGATTCCTACAGAGCCCTAAACTAAGCAGCAATCTTACAGCCATGCACACTTATGGGTAACATTTTGCAGGAAATGCCTGGCCAAAAAGTTGCCCATTTGCCCCCCCCCCCACTACCCCCTACCCTAAAACAACCAAAAGATGAAGAAAGTCACCTGGTCCTCAGCTATCACGTAGATCATCTCCAGCATGAAGCAGAAAAAGTAGCCGGGGTAGAAACCGTGCCAGACTGCCAGGAAGAAGAGACTGATGCCTTGGGAGAGGAAACGGTTACCCAGAAACCTACATCGCTTGTAGATGTACCTGGCAAAGAAAAAATGATAATTGCAAAAAAAACAACTCATAACTTAATGAAAATCAAACGGCTCTATCACAATTTGAGATTGACATCGACGGTTACTTTGTACCGTACATCCACGGCGACTGTCAAAAGCACTTCATTATAGCATATTTCTGATTGGATATTATATAATAAATGAATATTCATGACCACACAGAATTATCCTACGTTGAAGTACCCGGTTGCAATTACAATGTAGGTCCTCTCACAACCATCCACAATATGCTTGAAAACACGAGTACTTTCTTTAGGTTCTTGCATTCATGTCAAAACTTTGACTTAAGGGGTAATGTCAAAATAGGTCTCAAAATCTCATGTCAACATAATGCAGCTGGGTGATGATGATGATGATGATGATGATGATGATGATGATGATGATGATGATGATGATGATGGTGATGGTGATGGTGATGGTGATGGTGGTGATGATGATGATGATGATGATGATGATGATGATGATGATGATGATGATGATGATGATGGTGATGGTAGTGATGATGATGATGATGATGATGATGATGATGATGATGATGATGATGATGATGATGATGATGATGATGATGATGATGATGATGATGATGATGATGATGATGATGATGATGATGATGATGATGATGATGTACTATTTAGACTTGCTCAAGTCTTCAGTCGTGTTTGAGAAGGATCATCAAATCTGTGATCTATTCACAAATGAACAATGAGTTCTGTTTGAGGACGTAGTTTATCACGAATATCTCTACCACATAGTCCAAAGATGACAGTAGGGTTTGTGAATGAATGAATGAGTGAATAAAATCAAGTCAAACAGTAATGCGTACAGAACCATACCTTGCCGTCCATAGGTTTGTTGTAAGATTAAACGAGCGAATAATGACTCGGTATTTGTACGTGGTCAGTAGGTCATACACGTGTACCCCTACCAGAGCGTCCCATTTGTGTCCGCCATTTTCGTCCGTCCCATTGTATCCAAGTCCTGCAGCCATACAGATGCTCTCCTGTAAGAACAAAGTGAATGAGCACGCTCAGGTAAATACAGTACTATAAGTCATAGGGGGGGGGGCTTAGTATTTCCTTACCACTGTTTGATAAGAAAACATTCAATAGTAACAACAAAGGCACAGCATATTTTAACCGAGTTGAATTCGTTGAGGTATTGTATGCTATCGTCAAGTTGGCACAAACAGACAAAGATGTACAGCATATTTGACATACAGAACCTTTGTTCGAACAAAAACAAAAGTTAAAAAAAAAAAATTTCATCAAATAAATTTCAAATATAACATCCTTAAATATATATACAACATCGAAAGTAAGTTGGATAAAATATTTTTATTGTAATTCTACCGTCTTACCGTAATTAGCCAGAATCCGATGTATTTGAAGTAAAACAAGACTCCGAATATAGAGAGCTTTGCAACTTTCTCTAAAATAGGAAGATGCTGTGTAAGAAAATGGAACAGAAAGTTTTATAAACGATAAAAAAACGGTAGATGCTTCCTCAGTTTTAGAGCATCATTCACAGTTTTTAATCTCAATTTCTTATGACAAGACAGACTGCTGTATCCGCCATAAGATCTTAAAATGGCAAACAATATACCTAACTTACATATCATTTCAAAGGATTTTATTTTGAGGAAAAGTCCAAATTGTATTTGGGGTAGCCTACATAATATGGTAACGCCTTACATGGAACTTTTGCCAAATTTTTGGTCATTTTTAAAGATTTATATATTAATTTAACATATAGAATACATTCTTGTTTGGGGATGTTCATATTTATTTCTGATACAGGGGGGAGCTTAGAACCAATGTTCTATCAATCCCGTTTTAACGCTCCTTTTCTTTGCAGGGTCACTATAAGGATCAGAGAACTTTTTACAAACAAATTGTGGACAATCGTTGGTGTTTTTACTTCTGTTCTTTAACTATATTACATTTGATATGCTCACTTTTTTTTGTAAAATAACCAAACTTCAGGAGTAGAAACCACACTATGTCATAGCACCAATTTGATGGTATGTTACATAAAACAGCACTGAAACGATGAATCAAGGCAACAGGATGATTAACAATTAGTCAGTAAATGAAGACACGTTAAAATTCTCTCGTAGCAAAATTCACCTCAAATTCCGACGAGGCGATGATGTCAGGGTTCAAGAACGGATTGCATGCTGCAAAGAAGAGCACGATAACGATTCCAGAGATAGCAGCTTTAAGGGTTGGCGTCAGTCTGTCGGGACAATCTTTCCCTCTGATGGCTTTGTAAACACCTTGCTCGTGTATGAAGTCGAGGTACATCTTGAAAGAAAACTGGCCAAGAAAAAGAGATAGAAAAGAGGTTGATAATTCAAGTCAATCAGGATTTACCACAATTAAGTATCTATTAGCATTTCAATACTTTATATTTGACTGAAGTGAGAGATAAACATACCCTTCTTAACATCATATTGAATTTTTTCGAGATAACAACATTTGGAGTTGAAACCTTGATACGTTTAGTACCAAAAGTGAACCCAGAGCAAACATGTGTGATGTCACAGATGCGCACTGACGAAATTTGTACGTTTTCCTTCGAAATGTATGTCAAATTTTCTTCCATCAAAATTAGGATGTATCAACATAAAAACACACCACAGTTGTTTGGGATGTTGGTAAATTCCACATCCCTTCAAGCAAAGTTGGAAATATATCCAATCCAAGGTCAAAAAGGAGAAAATGAATTGAAAAATGAAATCAAAATGTACAATTTTCACTGTCAGTTTGCAACAACAGTCTGACATCCCATTTGTTTGCTTCAAGTTCAGTTACATTTAAACACTGTGAATTTTCTTACAAAATACTACGTAAGAATTAATTGCAAATTTCAACGGGATGCTTAGAACATGTGCCGCACTCATCGGTAGAAAAACAAATTATCCCCTGGATGATACAAGCTTATGAAAACTTGCAACCAGATGTCTTCAAGTGGGTGTAACTAGTGAAATATTCCGTGCAAACCGTTATGAGACCGTTATGAGACAGTACAAAGGAACCAAACGGTCTATAAATTCATCTAATCGACAGTTCCCACTGTTGCACATGTATACAAATTGCAATAATACCAGAGAACAAAGTTTTTTTTTTAATGTCTCTCTTTAATAACATTTGACTAATAATGTATTTCTTTCATTGTTTGTTCCATCTGTTTACTTTGGAAACAATTTTTATCGCTTCGAGGCAAAAGAAGACATGAATATGTCTTTGAGGAAATTTTGACGGACCTGCGGACCAGCAAAGTGACCCCCGAGGAAGAAAGTGGCCGAGAAGAGCTCCAGCAGGCTGGGTGCCTTTGATATACAGGTAGCTTGTTGATCCTTGCTCAGTTTCTCCTGAAGAATTAGAGTAAAACAATATTACATAAATATTCAAAGACAGTGACTTTTATCCATCACAATCAACTGAGACTTTGACAAATAGAATGTCTTAGGGAATTTCAGGAATATGTGTTACACAATGAGATGCTTATCATTCAGAATGATTGGGTGATAAAGTGAGCTCTCATGCTTAGCCTGATGCTATTTTCCCCTTGGAAAGGGAAAAAGTGAAGAAGGGGAAGGGAAGGGGAGGGAGGGGGAATGGGAGGGAGGGGAATGTGGAGTGGGGACAGATGCAAGACAGATAATACACCCCTTTTTCTCTCACTTTTTTCAATATTTTCTTCAGTATTGTCAGTTAATGTAATGAAACTTTGCCAATTTGTTGTTCATGAATACTGGACATACTTAATTGTTCACATTTTGCATCTGGCAATTTTGAGGTGTCCAAGTTAAACATATATCATCAACAACAAAAATATCATCATGAAAAACAAAAATTAAAAACTGCTTAGGTTTCTGGGTAAAGTAGTTACAACACATCTCTAAATTTGTGTAGCAATTTCTTCTCATTTTTCTGTAAAGAATCTTTACTCTCTTGAAATTTTATCATATATTTTAACCAAACTCAATGCAAAGAACTGTTTTTGAGCTAAGGAGGTAAAAGTACATCTACCAGGTTTGCTGATATAAATATCTTGACTGACATGAAAGCTGAAAGCTTAATACAGATTTCCTGGTTGACAGTTTTATCGGGGGCATTCAAGTGATCTTCTTTTGAGGTGCAATTTTCAACTTAAAAAGCAAGATTATTAATAACCACACTCCAAAATATGAAGTATTGATACACGGGAACAGCAGACCTCCAAACGAAACCTTTAAAAAACCTTTATTTCAAAAGCCTCTCTTTATTTTTCAAAAATACTCTTTAAAACCTTAAAAAACCTTATTTTAATTCAGTTGAATTTTTTTTTTATAGATTTATTTTAGTTTAGAAATATTGTATTAGTCATGCTAACCATTGGCCATTAAGTTTATACGGACAGCCAGGCATGATTCATGCAGTGATACAAAAGAGACTCACAAACAACAGTTAATGTAAGTCAGGTATTTTAAATAAGGGCCACAGATGATGTAAAAATGGGCATAGATGGTGAGTATGTTACAAAATTAACATCATTTGGGACCTTTAAAATCCTTTATTTTCATGTTTGAAGCCATTCAAAACCTACATTTCTTCATTTACAACCTTTTAAAAAAACCTTATTTTTTTTGTTGAAGAGCAGCCGGGAGGTCTGGAATAGTACCGCAACAGTACACCTTAGGCACTATGTCAGAAAGAGAAAGCTGCGATAAAAAGTAACAGAGACTCCGACATACCTTGGGAGTTTGACCGTCGAACAGGTCGAATGCTATTCCCATCATTCGTAAAGTAATAATGCAGTGAGGGGTTGTCCAAATGATGTCATAGCCATCGGTAGATACACAGTAATAGGCAGCCAAAAGATAACCCTAGGAGAAAGGAATCAGAATAATTAGAAGAGTGAAATTTCTTAACTTTATCATTTCCTTAAGCTTACGAAAAAAATAATGGATCAAAGCTTTAGTTGGTTTTTTTTTTTTTCGTATTTAGTACTTTTTCTAAAATTTTATTTTTAAGTTTACTTTTATAGTATTTTTTCCTGGATTTTTTTCCCCTCCTTATTATCATGTCCCCCTGTTTCAGGGTTGCCAGTTTTTCTGTGGTGCAACTGGCCATACTCGGGTAGAAAAATGCCAAATATGAGTTTTCTGCTATTTTATGACACTGACCCTGTACATGGGTAGGTATTGTATCGGCTCACAGTTTGTCACAATTGGGGTGTGTATCTTAGTAGAAGCAGTATGCAGTAAAAAAGTGGTAAAAAATTGGGAATGTTTTTTCACTGATACATAGGCCAATATGCAACCTTGCGTCATCCTACTGAATAACATGAAATGGTTGACATCAGGCTTCTTTAGTAGAACTTTATAAAAAAAAATCAGCTACTTTCTTCTTTAAATTGGTAGTCCATTTAAGAAAAATACCAAAATGCTGTTTGGCTAGACCTTTCATATTTCCTCAGACTAAGAAAATTATAAAAATGCTGAATTTCTCATTTAAATCCCCCAACGGGCTAACCTGGTCTTTTTAGTTTTTGAATTAAGAGCTACAATGACAATTTGAAAACTGTTTCCATTCCATTAGGGAATGTTCCTCAGCATGTTGCTGAAGTAAAAACCCCCAAAAATGGGCAATGTAGGAGAAAGGAACCAGTAAATTTGAAATGGATTTATGTTGATTTGAATCCTGTTGCCATTTTGAATTCCTTATGGCTGTTTAACTCACCATATTAAATAGAAATGAAAGAGCAACAGAAAGTTGAGTGCCCCCGACCAATCTGAGGAGTGCAAAGTTGACCAACAACGAGATAATATAGTGACCACAGTCGATACCTGAGGAAAGAAAGTATTAAAAGTAAAAACAAATTTAGAAGAAAAAATAAGTTCCTTCAAATAAAGAGCAAATTTTTGTCCAAGGCGTTTAGCTTGAACTGTCTGGACATATTATGTGAAGGAAGACAGAACATTGAGAGAATTTCAACGGTTTACTTTCCACTGGTTTAATTCTATATGAGCTTAATTGACTTGTGAAAGTAAACCTACTCATTTCAAATAAATAGGAAAATTTGAGGAAATCTTTGATATTCATCACAAATGTTTGACATTGTTTAAGAAACTGGTAGGCAGACATAGTGTTGACATTTAACTACTTTCAGTAACTCTCACATTGACAAAACCACTTACATTTACCACATTAACCGCCCAGGAGTCCCCTGGTCAGTCACTTAATGAATTAAGACTGCAAGATTTCAAAACCAAAGAACTTTCAAAATATCTGAAACAAAATAGATGATTTTCTTGTTGCTGTCTTTCTTTTCCATGGCCTAACAGTAATGCGGGGAATTGGTATGGCAGTAGATGGTACTTCCAATGTAGATATATTTTCAAACAGAGAAACCCCAGTTAGAAATAAGCACAAGGTGTCTAGTAACTTCAGTCAGCATGGCTAAAAATTAAATCATACCACAGGGAACAATGGTTTTTGCAATTGCTTCCATTTTTTGGTTTTTCTTTTGTACAGTAAAGGTAGGACACAAAGCATACTTTACTTACCATAGTTGAGGTAGCTGAGACCTAACCCTATCAAGGTGAAACATAAATGTTTTTGGAAGGCAGGTCTACCGTCTAACAGATCCTTTAGAACATAGCATAATGGGATACCTGTAAAAATGTAATGTAAAAAGAAATACACAACTTTTACCACAATTTTACTTACATTGAAAAAACACAGATGTACAATGTTGCAAAATGCACGGTCAAATGACTTGGAAGTTTACTATCAATGTAGGCTATACAGCAAAGGCTCACATTTCAAGGTATGCTGTATTGGCCCCAAATATGTTAGAAATTCATATATGGTCACCTTTGGTCAAATTTTTTTAACTGTTTTTATTACAACCTTCGAGGAAATATTCCTTACTGGGGCGTTCAGTCATCTTGTGTGTTCCTTAAAAATGTCAGAGATTAATTTGGAGAGTAGAGACCTCCGGGAAAGTACTTTTTGAAAACTTCTAGCAACTATAGCGTGCTATAATTTGGGGCCTATACAGACTACCTTTAGTGGGGACATTTAACCACAATGTTACTTACATTGAAAACACACAGATGTACAATGCTGCAAAATGGACAGTCAAAGGACTTGGAAGTTTCCTATCAATGTAGGCTCACAGTTTAATGGGGACATTTTAGCAGCATGTTACTACATTGAAAACACACACATTTCAAATGACTTCAAGTTTTCTATCAATGTAAGCTATACAGTAAAGGCTCACAGTTTGTTAATGGGGACACTAATTAACCCCTTGTCTTTGGCTCATATGACAGAGACTTTTGTTTTGAAGAGCAACTCTCCCAAACAGGAAAGGAATCTCTTGTCCCTTTGGGCGAGACATCCTAATTAACAAGTCACATCTGTTATAGCTATCATTTTGTTAATCTGCGTTGTCATGGTGCCAATAGGATCTGAATTTCTGAAACCTTCTACTTTCTCTTTGTTGTTCTTTCCAATATCTCCAATGTCATGTTATTATGCCTTGTTGACATAAAAGCACTGACAATGGAACCAATGCCATGTTTATGTTAATAGGTTCATTTGCATATTGGATAACAAAGTTAATGTGTTATCAATGATCAGAGAAGAAGAGCAGGCATGTGAGATTCTAATTAAAAGAATGAAGTTTCAACATCATGAGTTGAAGGTGTGAGAAGTGTCTACATGCGGCAGGGGTGTTTTTATAAAAACATTTTCAATGCTTTACTTGCAGACTGTTATGAAATACAAAGACTAACAAGCTTCACACAGATACTTCTTGATATGAGTTGATATTTCAACACAGGTACTGACCATAATGGCATGACCAATTCAAGTTATGATCACTGTTGAATAAGCTACAAAGACTTACACCATGTGTAAGTTATTGATATTATTTGATAAGTATTTTCCTTTATGGCTAGGTGTATCTATTTAATATTACTAATATCGTGAACTGAGCTGAATATCGTGAACTAAATATCGTGAAGACACCAGCTCACTTTTCAAATTGCTCAACATATTAAAAGTTAGCGATATTATAAGGCTGAATTTAGCCACATTCTCTTACAAGGTTTGGAATGGCTTACTTCCTGCAGCCTTTCATGACTTCTTTACTATTAACAGTGCCATACATTGTCACCGCACTAGAAGTGCTGGTCAAGCACACCACAACTTATGTAGTACAACACATTTGTTGTTATGTTAAGTTTAAAGAATCGTGCTAAAAGGATATGGAATTCTCTTACTGCTACTATAAAATCTAAACCAGAAAACGCTTAAAAAAAGAAGTAATTTCTCAGTATTGATACATTGTTTATATTGTATGTTATAAATTATTCCTTATTAAGACATTAATTATATTTTCATTTATGTTTATACTTTTTTTGGGGGGAGTGTTAAGCCTGTATTGGCTTTTTAAAGGACTTCCCTCCACATAAATATATTTATTATCTGTGGAGAATCACATAAAGGAACAAACAAACAAACAAACAAACTAATACAGTTAGCTATTTGACTGTGTTCTGGTCAAAGTAAAGAACACCATCTTTATTTAATAGCTACAACCTTTACCATTTGGCTGGGCAGTATGGCAACTGCAAATGGTGGTCTTAAAACTTGGAGGGGCAAATTGGGGGGGGGGGTGGGGATGGTTTCAAACCCCCAATGGTGCCACAGCAACAGCGGGACCGCGGAAGCTCTGAGGCATTTACATGTTTGCTAGATTGGCACTAGAATGGAGCATTAAATAATCTTCAAATGGCATTGGTTAACACACTAAACAGACCTCAAAATTTACAATTTGACTATTCAAGGGATGTTATAATGTGTAAGAAAGCAAGAGTTGCTCAGCTTGTAGGGTATATGGATGTGAATCATATTACTATTAGTATTACCTGTATGCATTCATGGTAGATGCCAAGGTCTTATCCAGGTTAGCCTATTGTTAATCATTACTATACCTTTGATACTGGGTAGAGAGAAAGTATGTAAGTAATCCTAAGAATAGCTAAGCCTATGTAATCCTAAGTAATACTAAGTATATATTGTATTCTATATATGTAATCTGTACACTAAGGAATGTCATCTGTCTCTGTGACATATGAGAAGATGAGAGTAATAGATCAGGAGAGCATACACTACCAGGGTGTGCAGTTGTGTATTCCCTGAGTTCCACTATGTGAACAAAACAAACAAGCCTCATTTAAGAACTGAGGATATTTTTGAAAATGATACATAAATAGTAGAATACTGTGTTCATCCTCTTGAGTCTTTGTACAAGTATCAATCTGATCCTTCTTATTTGTAGGAATTTCTAGGAGCACTGCCCAGGATGCCCATTGGCACTAGTTGCCACTGAGCCGATGCAACAACTCCCGGGGAAACCTTTGGACTTCAGAAATATTCTCAAAAGAAAGAAAAAAAGCTCATATAGCCACTCAATTTTGAAGGGGGGGGGGTGTTATTTAGTGACGAGGTATTCTCTAATACTCTGGTTTTTAAAAAAAATATTTGCAAAATAATTATTTAATTATTTTATGTTATCACTCTCTTCTGTAACTAAGTGTAGGCTAGCCAATGTTATTAGGCTTACTTGCCTTAGGCTAGGCCTTATTAGTTAGATTACAGCATCAGTTTCGATGTTAGTGTTACTGTTACTGTTAGGCTATGCCAGCCAAATTCGAAAGTTTCATACTTAAAAGCAATGTGAACAAAAAAAATACGCCAGCTGCAGGAACACCGATCACGTCAGCAATGTCATTGACGGCACCTCTCAGGGCCTCCATTCTTCCTTCTATGACTGGTGGAACTGGAAGTGAAAGGAGGTAAGATTCCAGGCATATGCCATACACTACGGACGTTCTCACACTAGTTTTGACAATGATTTATCACGTTAACGTTACAACTGTATAATGATTCGCGCGTGACTATCGTACGAGCGAATATAATAGGCTATAGAAGTAAATATGGATATCGTTTTAGTTATGTGCTTCGACCTTGAGCTTCAGCTAGAGTGAACACAGAGCATGTAGACATGTGTCATTATATATGTGTCATATATTTCGTGGAGTGTGACCGTTGATATTAGGTAATATGAAATTTTGTAGTTGCCTGGATGATTTTGCCATTTTCCTTTCCTTTTTTCATTTTGAGTTGGCTTTTTTTTTCTTTCATTCATTTATTTGTTTCGCAAACGCTGTTATTGGGGAGACAGTGGAAGGAAAATTATTTCAAAAAATTGTTCCAAACTTTCTACACGGTCAGCGGAAAAGGAGTGCCAGAGGGGCAACTACATAGCTAAGCTTTAGCCAGCCTCCCATTTCGATCGCTTGTTGTATTAATTGACAACTCTTTTATGCAAGCACTAGTTGGCTCCATTGTAATACTTATCATAGTCTTAGAGTTATGGAAAGTTAATGCCCTTTTACCCAAAGCCTTGTGTTGCGTTCACACAGATATATAGAGATACTCATACACAGTTGCGGAGCTAGGGGTATTGGTCAGGGGGGCAAGAATGGTCTGTAGGGGCGCTTTCAACACTATCTAAGCGGAGCGCCACCACAGGTTGGCGCGGAGCGTACAGAAATTTTTTGGGTAAAGATACTTCCTAGATCGCCGGAAATTACCATTTCCGGGCCTTGCTAATTTGCAGATAAACGAAGAATAAATAGGTGTCATCGCCATTTTGTCAGAAAATTACACCAACAAAATGTGAAAAATGTCAATAGGTAGATGAGAGCGCAATAAAAAATTCAATAATCGCGAATAAGTAAAAAGTGGTAAAAAGCTGAAAAGGGCACCAGCAGTCCATTTGAGTCCGGCAGGGGGGGGGGGCATCCTGGGCCTCCCTGACTGTAATGACGCTCAGCCACTGCTCATGCGAACTACCAGGTTACATAACATACAAATTCAGGTTTCGACTTCTGTCGTTCACTATAACTTTTTTTTTCTGGAAAATGTTATCAGGTTGCATTAAGTCAAAGAGAGAAAATACTAAAATGAACACTAAGAACTCATTGACAGAGACAGACAGACATTTTGCATGTAAAACAGTTTGTTACGGTGAATTGAACAAAGTTTGTACCGTATGTAAGTTGAGTCAATAGCAAGTGAACATTTAAAGTTGCTATGAGTTTGCTTTGGATGGTTGGGGAGTAATTTTGTGATGTACAGTGTACGGTCTTCGCGGCTGATCCGACTATTTAGCGAAAGGTACAGAAAAAACCGCCGTCTTGTTTTGACTATTGAGAAAAATGACCCTGGAGCGCCCGTTATATAATCTTGGCAACAAAGTCGGATTTATCGCTTGAGGGCCCTTTACTTGATGCTACTATCAAGTTGCGTACTGGAGAACACATAATATATAAAATACGACCCAAAGGATGGACGCTCTCGGTTCATGCTTCAGTGGATAGCCTAAGCTTTCCCAATTATGGGTGAATTATAGGTGACCGTTTGGGGAATAAATTCAAGTAATACGTCGTACTGAACAAGGTCAATATAATCAGTGATCACGGCCCATCTTGACCAACTGATCTGTACAGATCAGTTGTCTTGACGTATGAAGAAAAAAAATGACGTATGCTATTTCACTCAAGGAAACCTTTAGTATGAGGTAGACTCACCTTCGTTGCCCGTGTAAACAATTGGCACATTGTTCAAATTCTACGAAGCAAGATAATAAGGTACGCTTTCGTTTTCTTTGAGGTCCTTGTTTTGAATGTTTTTCATATTTGTACAAAGCGACCGGTGGCGTTTCGTTTTTATGAATGCCATAAATTCTTAAGCCTCATTTGGATATTCATAAATAGCGTAGGTTTAGGCTACCTTAACTTAACACTTACGTTGTGGCTACTGACACGGAAGCAGGACACTTCGCCCAACAACCATTTCGCCCAACTGCCATTTCGCCCAACCTTACCATTTCGCCCAACTAGCCTGGTCATTTCGCCCAACCAGCCTGGTCATTTCGCCCAACCAGCCTGGTCATTTCGCCCAACCAGCCTGGTCATTTCGCCCAACCTTGATTAAATATGATACTTCAAAAGGAAACGTTCGGGAATTTTTAACGTTACAGGATACGAATCGAATATTAAGGAATCTTTAGGATGGATCAGTGTTTTAGGGGTTAGGTTTGATAGTAAACGTTCGGGAATTGTTAACGTTATGGGATTCGAACCGAGTATTAAGGAAACTTAAAGTCGTGGTTAAATTGATTACAAATGTTAATTCATATGTGGTTACATTGATAAAGTGGTTAAATTGATTAAATATAGTACTTCAATATTACGGACGGGTTTTATACTTTTTTCTTCAATTTAATAAGGAAACGTTCGGGAATTTTTAGTCAGTATGATGGATCAGTGTTTTAGGGGTCAGGTTTGATAGGTTTTTATGAAGACCGATTCCCCTGTGTTTGTATAATAATATAACTCCCATTGTATGCGTAAACGCCTAAAGTAGTGTAATCCTCCCATTATACCCGAAATAACGTACTGTTCAGACTTCGATCGATATCGAGCAGACCGCACTTTTTTATTTACCTATTACGAAGTAACCTAACGCAAAAAAAAAATCAAATTGAACCAGTGAATAGAAAAAGTAATAATATTCTGACTGAATATTAGTAAAAATAAGGTTGGGCGAAATGACCAATACGGTTGGGCGAAATGACTATGATGGTTGGGCGAAATGACCGTTGGTTGGGCGAAATGACCAGGCTGGTTGGGCGAAATGACCAGGCTGGTTGGGCGAAATGGCAGTTGGGCGAAATGGTTGTTGGGCGAAGTGACTAGAAAGCATTGACACAAAGTAGGCCTAATCTAGGCCTAGATCGTTTATCTATAAAGATACCCGGGTCTATTGACACGTACGTCGACTATTGGCATCCAGTGAAAAGTTGTGTAAAGTTGTTTGAGCTGTTATAAAGGTTCGTCCGTATTGATAATTAAGCCTAAAATTATATATGACCCATGCCTCTTTAATTTTATCTGAAGGAATCTAGGCATCATTCTCCAACTTCCAAGGTATCTATTATTGTTGAAGCATTTTGAGCCTCACACCAATAACGCATCAGGACATGATTTCGTCAGGTCCTGCAGTGTGAGCCAACCGGCAGCAATGGGGCTAATTTCTTTGGAGTCTGGCTAAATTTTGGCACAGGGGAAAACATCCAGAATAAGAGCTGACCAGTCAATCAGTTCTTGATTGAGGGATCCTGATGTGAACAATCAGTCTTATGTCACCCAACATTGTTTCTTTGTGGGAGACACCAGCTTAGTTTTAACAGAAACATTTCTTTCACATTCCATTTCAACAGAGAGTCCATCCTCTGCCATATTTAGACCAAACAAGCAGTTTTTTCCCAAATGGCCGCTCAAGAGACAAAGACAAAGGTAAAAACAATGTTTCCATGATCAAGATTGTTCGAAGTCAAAGTAAAAGCACAACATTTCCACTCTCCAGACTTTTCCAGAAGTTCCCAAAGAAAGCTTGAAAATGGGATCCTTATAATGGCCATTTAAAGAGATGGTAGCATGAGGATAAATAAAATAACAAGTGATGTAAACTTCACTGGTGGGTGGCTCTCTGTCAGGGTTCAACCAACACTTAGGTTTACCAGCTGGTGCCAATCAGAAATTGATATCTTTCCATCCAGCATTCAGTAATCGCCACAACCGAATCAGCGGGCAGAGAATTCTAGACGTTTCTACTTTATGAGTAAAATTACCCTGGACATTGAGAAATGGCGACCTGGACTAGACTTATTCTTGCTATTTCCATTAATGTAATCATGAAACACCCTGTCATAGTTCTCTCACTCATCATGAAAATCTCATAGCAACATACTTTTCTTTATGATGCAGGCAGCCAGTTTTCGTTTAGAGGGATTAACTGCAGCTGTATTCACTCCCTTTCATCAAAATGGGTGAGTCAAACCGGTGTAGAAAAGTATATGGAGTCTTCATGTCCAAAATGCTGCACACAGTCTATACAAACATTCTAGTTCAAGATTCTCCCAAAGATGAAACAAAGTTTTGAAACTTGTTGTTTATTCCTTAGGTTGATAGACTTAAAATTTTAATATGCTTCATAAATTTTAATTGTATTTTGAAAACCGTGGCATGTCACTGCAGCATTTTAAACCCCCACCAAGTATTTGTCCTGATGAGGTATAAATTGAACAATTTCTAAAGGAAGGTTCCGAGAATGCTTTAATCTTTTATCAGCCAAGCACCAAGTCAATGACATCACTAATAGTTAGAAAACAAGTGTCATCTTATCTTATTATGCTGACATGCAAGATGTATAAACGTTGCAACAAACCAGTTTGTGCTCCTTGTAGAGGATGGAATTTAGTACTCCTTTACCCCCACTTTACCCCCTCCCTCCTCAACTATTTCTACATGAAATAAATTCATTTTGATAGCAAAATAAATATTGTCTTTCTTTTTCAGTGACCTAAATCTTGATCCAATAAGTGCTTACATTGACTGCCTGGTGAAGGATGGTGTTAAGAACGCCTTCAGTAAGTACAAACTTTCGCATAATTTTAAGTAATTTATTTTGCGTTTTTGTCCTTCTCACCTTCAAAAAGTGTCAAAAGTGTTCCATAACAGTAGTAGTTAATCGGAATGACAGGAATTATATTAACAGCTGGTTTCATGATTCTCACATTCAACTAGGTGTGGTAAGGCTAAACAGATGTGCTGTGAAAGTATTACAGTATGTTCCTAGATGAGTTGTTTAATTTCATTAATAAGGAAGTAAACAGAACATTGAAGATGGGCCATTAAATGTGAGCTTTTGATGAATAAACTCAACAAACTATTAACAGGTATTTTTACCATTGCTTGGGTAAGAGTGTTGCATTTCATTTTTTTCCCCTTCTCAAATATTAAAAGTTTTTAATCACTTTCAAACCCATTCTGTGTACTTGAACAGTTAATGGAACTAACGGCGAAGGCTGGTCACTGACGATGGCTGAAAGGAAGCAGGTCGCTGAACATTGGAAGAAGGTGAACAATGGCAGGTAGGAAGCAATTTACGGCTTAAAGGCATTGAAGACTCGCCCCAAACCGCGTGCAGCCATCTGAAAAACTTAACTTTCCGTTGCTTGCAAGTGAAGTTTTTTCGTGTCGCTACAAAATGCAGACAGTAATGAAACGTGATACCTTGTTATCTTTTATCTAGACCTGAGATGTCCATCACTGCTATGTACACTGCATTATTGGTATTGACCATAGCTGCATGTATTGACTGTGCACTAGTGTCTAATTACCAACGGTAGCAAGCTGTGTGTGTATTTTCTGGGATCGATGGTGGTGTCAAACATTTTGTTACACCTCATTCGAAACTAGGCCAGATTACCGGCATGAGACGTTTTTTTGTGCACGAGTCTTCAATGCCTTTAACGAAAAAAATGGAATTTAAACTGAGACGATTAAACACAATGTCCCATTTCTTTGTTCTTTCCCCTAAACTTACTTGATGTGTTACAAATTATTAAGAATTCTGAGGAAATTAATTCAGTTCATTTATCAAAAGTAATGTATGTCAAGTTTTACACATTTTATGGATTCTTTGTCCATTTTTTTCATTTTGTTGGACTATGTAGTATAATAATAAAAGTTCTCTCCCAAACTGTGCAAATCTGTTGGTATAGCATCCTTTGGTTGCCATATCTTGTATCTTGTTGCCATATCTGAAGGTCAATTTTCCAGTTTTGGGGGTTAATTTTCACAGTCAGTGCACCTTCTTATAAGCTTCATTACACAAATTTCCTTTTCAAGTTATCTCTTTATAAGAGACAAATTCAACAAAACAACAAACAAGAGATAATACAATAAAGGTTTATACAGATGGCAGTCACAAGAGAGATACATGACAAAACAGGACTGCAGAAAATAATACAAGGTTACAAAGATCGAGCAGTACTGACATTGTGGCAGCAGCACTACAGTAAGAGCTGGCAATTGGGACAGAGATTAACTATGGCAAGGTTTCCATTTATCTTAGCACAAAACTGACTTAGATTTGGAAGTAACGACTTTAGACTTTCCATTGAAATAGGTCATGCATCTAGATTTATTGACTTGATGTTTGTGATATCTTTTATTTACAGACTAAGTGCATTGGTCATTAATGTTGGTGCCAGTGCTGTGAGAGAATCCCAAGAATTGGTATGCTTGCATTCATTTTACATCTAGTCTATAGAATACACAGTCGTGGGTTTTCAAATATACAACATATAATATAAATTGTTCACCACAGTGGTGCTTTCTGCACTTCTGTGCTTCTGGTATTGAACTTCTGCCACTTTCCCTTGGGACAGGACCACTTACACCTGGTGGGGTGGAGTAAGGAGTGGTAGGGCTGTTTTGCCTCTCGAGCAAAGAAGAGGGATATCGCAACTTTAGAGGGCGCTTGAAGTTTTAACTCTCCAGCTCTCCATTGAACTACAATTATAAAGTGTTGATGCTTCCCATAAATATCAAGATGCATACATATATTGTGATTTTTCAGACATTTATTAATTTCCGACATTTTCGCGTTGGACAATGACACAGAAGAGCCACTTACATACCATGTCTTTAAACTATAAAGCTTGTCATTGGCTTAATGATCAACAACTTCTATCAGAGTATTGCCCAAAACAAAATGTGTAGTTTTGTATTTTCATGTAATCTTAACCCTAAATATAAATACTTAACTTGTGGTTCTGATCCTGTTTATACCATCACCCTTCTCCTTACCTTCCCTTAACATTAAACTCTTTTAAAGTGACTTACTTACTTTGCATCCTCCTCACTGATTAAAATATTTTTGCTTAATATTTTCTTTCAAATCATCTTAATGTTCTAATTTAATAACCACTTCATCCATTTTAGTTTTGCTTCTCATGGAAGGGTATTGAGGTGGGGTAGGGGGGGGGCAGGAGGACTTGATTTGGCCTTCCCTATCAGCTTGTCTGTGTTGCTGCTCAGTATGATATTCTATTGCACTAAAAATCGAAACCTTCCAAAAGTAGAGCTTCACCAGTTTCATGGGAGAAATGATATTTTTCTTGTATCTTGAAAACATTCAATTTACTCAAAACATCCTCAAGGTGGTGTTCAGAGAAGTGGAATGATTTTTTTGTCACAAGAATACACATGGGGGAAAATGTGGATGTCCTGTTTGTGACGATTAATGATTGGTGTTTTAACATTACACACAGTTATTTTGTGTGCTCATTTACACTCTCTGGATTATTTGAAAAGTTTTGAGACATTTTTTACCTGCTTATATATTTAAGTCACATCGCATGCAGTGTTGCCATGGTAACTTGAATTTTTACAATTCACCCTTTTTCTGTACAGGCAGCACATGCTCAAAGCATAGGAATAGATGCTATATCTTGCACTCCACCGACTGGCTACAAAGCAAAGAACTTTGGTGAGTAAATCATCCTCGAGCGTTCCTAACGATGTGTGGTCAGGTCGGTGTTTGGGGAGGAAGAGGAGAGGGGATGGGGCAGGGCTGGGTGTTGGAATCATAAACAACATCAGCTGTGTGAATTTTTTTTAACCCATTGTGCCAAATTTTATTCAATGGTCTGGAAATCATGGTTTCCTTTACATAGAGACTTGTAAGATCATCGCACTTGCTGTTCCCAGTCAGATCGGGTCAAAAAATTAGGACAGTAGTTTTGACTAGAATATCTCAGGTTTCTATCCCAGACCAGTTGCTTTCAGGCTCTGGAAAAAAAACCCATCAAATTTGACAGACAAGTTGCATTTTTAAAGAAAAAGAGAGAACATGTAAAATTAGAAATGCATAGAGATTCAATCTTGATAGAATTTCAAGAAAAAATATATATATATTTATTGCTTTCATTCAGCAAACTGAATTTGAAATAATCCCTCTTTTGAAAGCATTCTTGGTACAATGCAAGATTGCCCTCCAAATATTGTGATGTGTTTTGTTTGTTTTTTTGCATTCTTTGGCTTATATTTAGTCTATGTAAAGTTAATGCTAGATACTTTAGTGTAAGTAACAACAGAAATGGATTTCATAAATCTATCTAAATCTATGTAAAATGTCTGACATCGCTGGCTGACTCACCTTAATCTGTTCCCACGGTAACTATAACAAATTATGAAGATAATGACAATGAGGGTATAGGATATTCCTCTCTGTCATTTCTTTACTCTCCCTCTTATTTTGACTCCATTTTAACCCCCCCTCTCCCCCTCACCCATCACCCTGACACATGTGCTACTCATCCCCCCAATGACAGTCAGGACAACCCCCTCTCCCCCCAAAAAAAACCCCAACCAACCCCACTTTGATCCACTACTTCTTTCTTTTTCTTTATACAGACATTTTGGTTTGTGCTTTGAAGGAAATAGCCCAGAAAGCTCCAGAAACTCCTTTTTATTTTTATCATCTGTCAGTGACCAATGTCCCCGAGATCGGTGAGTGTCTGTCACTGGAGTCAGAATTCATTCTGTTTTAATCAGTATTCTGCAACAATGGATCTCCATTAATGTGAAGTACATACAGCAGGAAAGGGCTGCTTGTGTGTTCTATCACGAACATGGACCGGCCTATGCTAGCCTCTTAAAGCATCTGTCGAAACTCAGGAAAGGCAAACTTTTTACAATCATATACTTCCCTTTTTTTCCCCTAAATTTTCATTCTCATATCAAATGTTGATCATGTCATTAACAAAAAAACGGGCAATTTTTGTCTCAAAGATTCAGATTCATTTCAAATCCTCTTTGAAATTCTAGAGGTTTACGGTGCGGTTAAATGCCCATAACTGCCAGTTATAATCAAAAAACAAAATCTGGCAGGGATTCTCTGTGACTTTTCTCTTTTCCAATTTTTATTTTATTTTGTGTTTTACATACCCTCTGGTAAAATAGTTGATGTTAATAATTGTTTATTATTCCTTTGAGTCTCAACTGTATTGTACTTGAACTCTCCCACTCCTTTTTCCTAGATTTTACCATAATAATAATAGTAGTAATATTTCATGTATATACTGGAATTTTTTTATATAGTTTATATGTCTCTTAAGCAACATATTTATAGCATTATCTGAATCCTGAAAAAAAATGTCCCTCTTTCAAGGTTCAATGGAAGTATTCTTGGACGCTCTGCAGAGGAACCCTATTCCTACTTTCTGTGGGATGAAGTTCTCGTCCTGCCGCCTCTACGAGTTGAAGAGATGCCTTCAGAGACCAGAGGGATACCAGATATGTTCAGGACATGATGAGGTAAAAACATGTTCTTTTTTTGTCCTTTTTATCAATGCAGTCTTCATTGTGTTGCAATATATTAACCTTCCCTACCAAACACACAGCATTGGCTCATCTGCTCCACAAAGAATCTTACTTTTCAACACAAAGTTTGAATATTTTTTTCTTTAAAAACATAATTTTCAATTATCTTGTCATAACTGCATTGCTTTTATATTTCTTGAATTAAGAAAGTGCTTGTCTTGAGTTAAATGTCTTTTGATGAGAGAAAAGACCACGATGGTGAAATTAAATCTGTGAGAGGGCGTGTGCACGAGTACAAGCAAATATGCTATAATACCAGTACACCAGAGTGCAAACAAATATATGCTAGAATATGAGTGCACAAGAGTATAAACAAAATAAGCTAGAATAGTAGGACACAAGAGTACAAACAAATATGCTAGAATAATAGGACACAAGAATACAAACAAATATGCTAGAATACTAGGAGAACCAATTTTGCTAGAATACGAGTACATGAGAGTACAAACAAATATGCTAGAATATGAGTACACAAGAGTACAAACAAATATGCTAGAATAGTAGGACACAAGAGTACAAACAAATATGCTAGAATACTAGGACAACCAATTTTGCTAGAATACGAGTACATGAGAGTAAAAACAAATATGCTAGAATATGAGTACACAAGAGTACAAACAAATATGCTAGAATAGTAGGACACAAGAGTACAAACAAATATGCTAGAATACTAGGACAAACAAATAGCTAGGATATGAGTGCACAAGAGTACAAACAAATATGCTAGAGTACTAGGACACGAGAGTACAAATAAATATTTTCATGTTTCATTGCCAATTTTCAGCATCTGCTAGCGGTGGTGGCTATCGGCAATTACTCATTCATTGGTGGGTAAGTAGAATGTAACTAAGACTAAAAGTTGAACCAGTTGGTTGAAAATGATATGGGATAATCGTTGTAAGTTTTGTAAGTTCTTTTATCTGACTAGGGAAGGAACATATGTAATGGTTAAAATCGTCAAAGGGAAGGCAAGGGTCCAATGTTCACAACTTCACAACAGAACCAGCCAGAAGACAAGGGTCGGACCAATGACTTAACTGTAACATTTTTTGGAATAAATTTCAATTTTGATAATTGTAATAAATGGCAGGTTGATGGAATAAATCAGACAAATCTAAAATGAAGCTAATCAAACAAATCTAAAATGAAGGTAATCAAAGTTTTAAGAGAAAATGATAAAATTTGGAAACCGCTGAGCAGAGGTTCTTTTACACGAGACTGTCTGATAGTTATGTTCTTGACGGAGTGAGGTCCTATATTTTAGGTTCAGCATTTCAGGCCCGGCCCTGAAAAATTTCTTGCTTTTGTCCCCAATATATAAATACAAATTTATACTTCTATTAATCTGGAACAGAAAGGTTTAAACCTAGCGTTGTGAATAACTGAAGATTGATTTCAATTCTACCTTAAATCCCCCATGTTGTTCCTTTATATATTAAATATCGATAGAGAAAACAATTGCAAAAGATTTTCATTGAGATTAATATTCTTCTTCGGATTAAATAAAATACAACAATTCTTT
Source organism: Apostichopus japonicus (assembly GCF_037975245.1). Classification (NCBI taxonomy): domain Eukaryota; kingdom Metazoa; phylum Echinodermata; class Holothuroidea; order Aspidochirotida; family Stichopodidae; genus Apostichopus; species Apostichopus japonicus. The sequence continues at coordinate 16,425,957 of NC_092571.1, forward strand.
TAAAACAAAATGCTTTAATCTGTCTATATTGAATTAATCCATACAGAACCGTCAACTTTCAGGCAAAGCTGTTTACGAAAGTAATGGAAGCTTATAAGAGAAAGGACCTTGAAGCTGCTGAAAAGCATTACGTAAGTACTTTTAACTAGGCTGAAGAGAGAGAAGTTACGAGTGATTGAGGTATCGGCCACCTTTCAGTCATTTGTCAGTTTTAAGAGCAAGAAAAAACTTTTCTCTGAATTCACATTAGGACTTTATCTTTGAAATCTTGTTTGTTGCACATAACAACACCCACAGAAATTGATCATATACTCCTAAAGGTTTTATAGTAATTTGTATACTGCTTAAAATCGTCAGAGGTCATTTGCGCCCAACAGAGGTCAAATTCTGAAAACCCAAAGGTTGAATGAGCTGTATACTTGGTATGTGGATTCTCCTCACTGAGTACTAAAAGCATGGTGTTTTTTATTTTGGAGGTCAAAGGTCTTTTAAAAGTCAGATGAGGTCAAAGTCTGATAACTCCAAAAGAAAAGCTTGAACTAATTTGCAAGTCGGTATGTGAGTCCAACTTATTGAGCACAATAATCTTGTGTTCAAGTTTTAAATATGAAATGTTCTCATATGTAACATGGCAAGGAATCTCTAACCCTGTTGGATCTCTCATTAGCCAATGCGAACAAGTAAAGAGAAATGCCTGATAAACTCAACATCTCAATAAGAAAATTTTTGCCAAATTAAGCTATTTAATATTTGGGTGGCCTCGGATTTTTCATGCCTGACATGTACAAACAGGGTCGTAATTTATTTTTTGGGTAATTTCAGCCAGAAATTGTTATTTCAAGAAGTATATTTATGTCAGATGTGCTTGATTGTTATTCTCTCTATGTACACAGGATCAGTTTGTCATCAATTGCAGCATCCTGAAGAAACATGGTACGTAATTGTGTGCGATGTACACTGTAAATTAAGATAACGTAAAAGGAAAATTTGGGTATATATCTCCAGGTATTCCAAGTGTAAAATTACAAGGCAACGGGCCCTTTGTATAGAGAATGGGTGTGGGGATATATGCCTTCTGACCGGCTGTAGGCTGTAACATATAGGAATATGCTTTCCCTCTATTATAAGATATCTGAATATGTTTCCTCACTCTTCCTACACTATATAGATATATATATATATCCCATTACTCTATCTGACCCTCTATTTGCAGTTTTTGGATATATTCTCTTACTATACTAGTAATATGTATGAATATATGTCCCTCTACCTGTATTATAAATATATATATATATATATATATATATATATATATATCTTGCCATTCTCCTAACTACTACAATGGACAAAAAACACCACGTCTGTAAAATTCTGCTCTTTATATCTATAGGTGACGGGGTACCCATTTGTAAAGCTATCATGAAGCTGAGTCACATGGACTTGGGCCCTTGTCGATCCCCTCTGATCAAACTGTCACCCGAGGAGGAAGAAGCACTGATGGTTGATCTGCAGCAGTCTGGGTTTTTGGATAGCGTTAAATAGCTTTGGCGGTTCACGTAATGTTAACAGATGTAAGGTTCTCATTTTATTCATCTCACAGATTATTTCAAAATAAAAAATTAAATAAAACTGTTAGCAAACTGCTTATCCACTAGAGAGCCTGTGTAGGAGAATGTGTAAAAGTAAGTTGGCCTGACGTTTCGATCCTAGCAGGATCTTCTTCAAAGGCTAAATGACAAGCAACAGTAACAGAAGGGACAAAAACACGCACAGAATACAGACAGGTTTATGAGCATGGTGAACACAAAGAGATAGATGTAAGGGGATTGGTAGACTAGGGATGGAGAGAAGAAAGAAAGAAAGAAACCAACAGGGGAAGAGGAGAGGTATGAGATAAACAGTGGAGGGATATAGAGGAATTAAGGGAAGGGGGTAGGGAATAAACTGGAGAAGGACAAAGACAGAAAGGTGTGGAGAAAAAAGGGTGGAAGAGAGCTATGAGAAGAGGAGTGATGGGGGGGGGGAACAAGGGGAGAAGGAGGGGGGACAGAAGAATTATTTCATCGCAATTCCTCAGAGAGAATACTGATGTAAGGCATTATCTGGAAAATAAGGATTTTTTCATTTTGTATTATGATTATTATTTTTTATGTTTTTAATTTTTTGCTTGTGGCATTTGCTGCATATTTTGTTGTTACTCATTTCCAATCTAGCTAATAGTTGATACTGTCTTTCACACAGGGTACACAGCTTTCACAAGGCATAAATATAAATTCCAGCTCAACAGAAAAAGGTTTTTTTCACATTCCACAGATAGAATATTAGAAATCTTACACAAGCCCAGACGGGCGAGAGTTTATGATATTTTTATTGTAGCGTTTCATTTTATAGTACCAGTAAAAAGTTTAAAAAAACAAGAATGATTCTTATATTTCCTTGAATGTCTCAAATATGTAGACATTTGATATAAACTGAAATGAAGAAATAATCTCACATAGTACAAAAACTGCAAAAAGGTTCTTTTTTCTTCCAAGAATTTTTTTTTTAAATGTAGCATGTTAGTTGCCAGAATTGGAATGACATCAGAAACACACTGCCAAAAAAACTTTCTGATTAATTGCCGGGGTGTAGTTGATGAGATGTTTAATCAGAAGATTCGGCTGAAAGTTGAAACTATAGATGAAGTTTCAATGAAGGGTTAAAAATAGGGGATGTAGAAGGGGGGAGGGGGAGAGAGAGTTCATAATAGGAGAAAGAAAAGAAAAGAAGTTCTATATTAAGTTAGATGATATGAGAAGTATTATAACCAAAGATGAATATTCAGATGTAATCTAGCATATGCTCATTAACAGCTGAAATATATTATATACATATTATGGATTGGTAGTTGTGTGTTTTATGACTTTTCTCTGTTTTCTCATAAATATTGTAGTTAGTGTCAAGCTTGCATGATTAATTAGCTTTGATATTCATTCCAAACGGAACACATTGTCCCTGACAAATGGGTGTCTAGAGGGCAGCACCACCATCATATTGGAAGTACTGGAGGGCAGCACCACCAACATGTTGGAAACTAGTCATAGCATAGAGACAGCATTGCCAATGTTGTGTTTTAAATGCCAAAAATGCCAACTTTGGTTTCAATTCTCAATGGCCAAACAGTAGATTGGCATCTTTTTTGGATGGTCTACCAATCTACAAGAAATTGTAGTTGAAAATTGCTAAATTCTGCCTAAGAATATTGATTTCAACCATGTCACATTGTTCAGTCAAACTCAAGGCCTAAGCGTAGGTAAAAACATTTTGTTACCATGTTTCACTCCCTTAGAGAATCAAGTTGCAAAGAATTGAAAACACACACAGTTCCTACCCTATACTCAGGGTCAACTGTCATAAGTTAACAGGAAATGCTATTTGGTAGAGGGGGTGGGGGGGCAGGGGTTCACTGCATTTGACTGCTTATTTGGGTGATTTCATCACAGCAAAACTTGCAACCCTGAGCATGGATGAAAATATTAAATGATGTGTTGTTATTGCATTTGGGTTATCATATGTCAGGGTTGTCCAACCTACGGCCCGCGGGCCACAGTCCGGCCCGCCGCAGGGTTGTGTCCGGCCCGCCAGAGATGCTCTATGGTGCGAAATTTTAGTGAGCAGATTTATTGATAACAATTTGAAGCTATATAATCAATCATTCGAACCTTCTGGGTCCAAAAAACTGCATACAGGTCAGTTTGTGTGACACTCTCTCAGCGGAGGAGGGGGAGGGGGCGGCTGAACTTTATTCATCTGTTTTATCAGGAAGGAAAATAAATCAGTGCGCTCCGTGCGCAGTGCTCACATTTTGTTGCCTTGGGCTTCGGGCCAAAATATCGAAAAATCGAGCGTAGGGTTCATGCGGCCCCCTCCTTCATCATAATCATTCCATGTGGCCCTCCTCTGCAAAAGGTTGGACAACCCTGTCATATGTTATTCTGAGGAAAGAAGAAGTTGCAAACTGGGAAAAGGCATTCCCATTGTAGGGGGAAATTTCTTAGAATTAGTTGGAAGTTTCATTCTCAATGTAAATTAGAATCAATGGCTGAAAGCCTGTTACTTTTGACAATTTCCCTTTCTCTATCATATTTTAAAAGTTAGATGGCCAAATTAACTTGAGAAGGTTTTTCCATTGTATTTTTCAAAGCTTTGTTGGGAATAACCATTTACATACATGCCAAGTGAACATTAACGCAGGTTCCATTCTGGGTATGGTATACCATGCCCTAAGCGAAGGACCTGTTTAACATGGCAACACGCACTTAATCAAAACGATCTGTGTGTCCTCAGACCAGTCTTATGTAGACTATTGAAGTACAATAGTGTGGGTTTGTATTGTTGTTACAGGACCAGCAGCATATCTTCTTGTCGGTACTTAATGGTAATAACTTTTCATGACTAGCGCCATCTAATTTGGACATGCACTTTTATCAAAACCACGTACCCAGAATTGGATGATTTCAACACTGATCATTTAGTGTCAGATCAAGGGGAGGAGGTGTAAGATGAATGAACAATCTAGCAAATTCTCAGCCAATGAGAAGATTGTAAAGAATACTTAGAAGTGATATACTTGGTCGACAACCTTAGTAACTCCCTGGCATTTCATACTAAAGTCAAGTCTGTACAGTATCACATATCGCAGCGTTTGATGAATGTTGGCTCTCACCCGTACATGGCTGTGGAATAGTTTATAACATAAGTTGTGTAACAAATATCCACCAAAGATGTTCGACAGATGATCTGTTACTAGTATCGACAAATAACATGTTAATCGTAGCCACAAATGGTTTATTACTAGTATCACCCAATGATATGTATTAATTAATGATCTGTTACACAAAACAGGTCGTTTTTCTATAACAAATGATATGTCACTAGTATCGACTACTGTTCTGTTACTAGTATCAACCAAGGATCTGTTACTAGTATCGATCAATGATCTGTTACTATAGTATCAACCAATGATTACTTTAGTATCGACCAATGATTGGTTACTTTAGTATCAACCAATGATTTGTTACTTTAGTATCAACCAATGATTTGTTACTATAGTATCGACCAATGATCTTTACCTATAGAATCAACCAATGACCTGTTACTATAGTATCAACCAATGATCTGTTACTATAGTATCAACCAATGATATGCTATTAATAGTTGCCAATAATCTATGTTTATATACAAGCCAGACGCAGAAAGCAATTTAACTTTAGCATAGTTTCCATTATGGCATTATAATGCAACAAATTAATGATTTAATGCAAGAGCTTGTGGCAGGAAACAATTATTTGAAACGATACGAACGTAACGATTACCGTGTCTGTACACGGTAATCGTTTAGCTGCATATATCGCACCGGTGTTAGGTAGGTTATATAGGCTATACTTCACCTGCGCGGTAAGGAACAGATTTAGAATGATACCTTTGTGACATCTTTTTCAGTAAATATAAATAGTACTTCTCTATTTATGGATGTATTTCTCGGAGTAGTCAATTCATTTCAATATAAAAAGATACATGTCTTTTGAGGGTATCTTCATTAAGACTGCCCAACCATATATTGGCGCCAACAAGACCACGCATGGAGGTCATCATAGCCTGCAATATTTATGGATTTACCACAGAAGAGTTGGGATAAACCATCCGTGAAACACTAGAGAGAGAGATCAAGTAAGAATTAACGATTTTCTTCGGGTTCTTCGAACGGCAAAGTTGGATTAGTTCAACTGAGTCGTTCTACAAAATAAGCCTACCCGCTAAAGTTGCTTACCTCTAAAACTAGACACTGTTGTTTATAATACGCAACACACTGAATTCTTCTCAATAAAAGAAGATACTAGCAAATATAACTAGAGGATATATATTTGAACAGAACGTGGTACAGCGGAATATAAAGCGCAAAACCGGGAGATTTTAGTAGAGAAATATGCTGGTTGTATCCTTTTCAAGTTCCTCTCTCTATGATAGCCTAAGCTGTAGCCTAACATTGATTCACTGTATGGTAACACCATTTATTAAGTTTAATGCAGGATTTTAATATGCTCTGTCAACTTTGCGCAAGACACTAATCTTTTTCAGTGTTTAACTTGAGAAAATGGTATCCGAAATCCTTGTCAATGTGCTTTCATTTAACTCAAGGTCCCGAATATGAGTTCCAATATTTGAGTACATATACGAGTAGGCCTACTCTAACTTCTGAGTACACTCCGGGTACGTCTTTTCATATCCCTTTTGGTTTATTCTATGCATGGTCATTTTTTAAGGCAATATTATTGATAACTGTTTCACATGACATAAATGGGATACAAATCCGCCTTATTACGAGATACACTGTGTTTAGGTGCGGATTTATCGTTTCCATGCCCCTGGGCCAGATATCAATTTTGGGGCCCTAATCTGGCAACCATGTCATTTGTTTCATTTACAATTTATTCTAGGTGCGCAGTTAATATTAGTGTGGACAACATTAACAGCGGAGCCAGGGATATACGGGACACGTTTCTTGGCAATTTGAGAATAAAAGGTAACAAGTGCCCCGACATTGCATAGATAGCACATGCCTCTCTTGGAATGAAAAATGTTACATTTTCATTTTCGTTAGCAAAATGTATACCCTTTAGTTAATAACAAAGCGTCTTTTTTTAAATTATAATGACAAGGGTGTCCTGTAGTTGCAAAACAGAAAAACGGAACTAAAATTTGCTCTCTTGTTGAGATTAGCCCGCGTCCAAATCAAGAATTTGCGCCAAAGGAACTTGTATCACGGATTGAACGGAGGATCTTTTTTTTTGTCAAATCAAATTGACCTGTCCCACTGCCTCTCTTGTTTCTTCTTGCTCATACAGATACAACTCTCATCCATTGCCAAAATTTGCCAGTGATGACAAAATAAACAACGCGTGGTACAACTCTAAATATCTCCTATTCAGTTTGCTGTTAATGAATACGTCCTGCCTTACCATGTAACGAGGAAGATAATGTAATCAAACGGTACAAAATCCAAAAATTAGAAAATTCCGTGGAAACTATTCTGGTCGCTTTCTTCCATTTCCCTTTCTTCCTTCCATTTTGATTTCTTCTAATGTTGGACACCTGCTGGGTCGGGCCCTGGTCCAGGGATTTCTGCCCCAGTGGTAAATTAATTATTCCAAATTTCCCCGGGCCCATCAATCGAACCAGTTCCCCTAATTGACCCCGGGACCCAGGAGGTTAAGCCTCTCTGACCCCTCCCCTCCACCTCCCCATTACCCTCTCACTCTCTCCAGGTCTGAATATAAACAATAATTTCCGTTTTATACTGTTCAAAGTAAATATTAACATTGGATCTGTTAATAAACGTATCAATTCAGAGTAAGACCTACTTAGACGTAGCCTTATTTGAATATAAACCTCTGGGCGGAAGTTGTTATTGTCATCGATTGCTTAGACGCTATAATTCCAAACAGACGGCACTATTTTAGGCGAAAGGAAATACTGGATACCGATCTGGGACTGGTGACAAGCAACATGATGTAAAAATAAAGAGTGTTATTCGATAGAAAATGGATTATATGAGTTGTTCTATTATATTAGCGACGAAAAAAGTTGATGAACAAAAAGATTTTGCAGTTGTCTCTGATCATGGAACTATTATCCTGGTTAATTTTTCTATGTTCTGATCACTCGATGCTAGTTCATATTAAAGAATGACTTTAGGCAGTATTTTATTCCAAGAAGGAGAAATATTGAGTGCCAGTTATGTTTCTATAGGTTTTTTTCAAGGTATTCACCTTTAAAATATGTTAAATCTCTGCAATGCTCCTTTATAAGGTTAACTTGACGATGACGTCACTTCCTCAGTGCATGATTAAATGTTACTGTTAATGCATTGTTTTATAAAATAATACTACATCGTAAACATGTCATTTGAGGTCGTAAGAGTCTCATGTATTCCAATTTATGGGGGGGGGGGGGGTCTGGGGAAGGAAAAAAACCAATGGTAGGTGTGAAATGATTCATTCTGAGGCACATTTCGGCTTTAAATTAGGTACAGTATAAATAATTCCACACAAAGTTCAAGTTGTGTTGTAACTACGTTTAGCTTTCTGTATGGGTTGAATAGGGGCGGGGGGGGGGAGGGGTGCTGTACCCCTGGATCCGCGTCTGGTCTCTAAGTTAGCTTGATAGCGTCACAACATGTATTTTATGAAAGCAAAATGTACAATAACATTCCATTTGCTTTAAATATCCAACTTTTCACATTCAAAATATGCACGACTTAAACGAACGCAGACGTTTTTGAGTTTCATGTCAGATTCGCGATGAACGCTGTTACAGACAGCTAGATGTGATACTTCCTGACCTAACGGCCTATCGTTTACCCTTTTCACATATAAGTAGAAGTCAATTCGAAGGTGAGATCGCACGGACTACTGCTGACATGTTGTTGTTTTTTTCGATTTCGAATCAAGAAGCAGAGAGAACCGAATCGGTTCAATGTCAGAATAGAAAATCATCCTTTCGATGAAGATGCATCTTCAGCGTCAACTTTTTCTTAAAAATCAAAAGAATGGAATTTTAATGGCCACATATTTTCAACACATTTTTCTTTAGGCTGTCTTATTCGAGTTCCTCTACTAAGTTCTTCTTCGTTACGCTAATTTGCTAAACTGAGATCTGGTTTCCAGCAACCGTGACCTACATGAAAAGGGAGACAAATGAACAGAAAAAAATACTTTGTAACTTTGGTTTTAAATGCCATAATCGATTACTGATTAAAGTCTCTTTTTCTTTAAGCATGACTCTGCAAGACCCCTTCATAAGACTGAAGACCCCTTTCGAGATTCCGATTATGATCTCTTTCCCTCTGTAGTTTAGTTTGTTCTAAATAACTTAAGTTATGTATCCGTGTTTATGGAGGGGTCGCATGAATACCACATTGTTTCCTTTTGATCTGGGTCGGCGGAATTCTGCAAAAATTGAATTTATGATGAAACCACATTTTTCAATCGTCAAAACAGCAGAAGAATGACTCACTGAAACAATATATCGGTAGCGGCGAACAAGGGCGGCGGAACCGGGGGCACAGGGGGCACGTGCCCCCCCCCCCCCACTTTTCCTCAGGTTAAAAATGTGCCCTTTTTCTGCATACAAATTGAGGTGTCTCAAGTTAGCAAGAGGCCAGGGAACCAGAATGAACACTCGGGAAGGGCCGTTTCCGGCCATCTGGGGGGTTTGTAAAACCCAAAATTTTCTTGTACGCTCAGCGCCAACCGATGGTGGCGCTCCACTCAGATGGTCGTGCATACAACTTTGCAAATCCTGGTTACGCCCCTGACTTTCAATGAATTTTTGTGGGTCAAACTCAAAGCTATTTCGAATGGAAAATTTGTTAAGATAGTAACAAGAAATAAACTCTATTTCGGAAGATTACTACATTAGCAACTAGCATGATTTCACCTCATTTTGTCTCAAAAGAAAACTTGTTCCTTGTTTCCCAATTTGCACATTGGATATTACAGTGCTAGTATGCATATTTTCCTTGAGGGGGGGGGGGGGTTGATGGAGTGATGTGTATACGCAAATATGATAATGCAATAAGAGTTATAAAGGGTACTAAATATAAGGCTGCATCAGTCCAATCGAATTTCTGCAAAGTGCCCATTGATGTCGGTGCCCCCCCCCCCCGTCCCCCCAGATTAAAAGTGCTTCCGCCGCCCTTGGCGGCGAAATTCACTACCATCGTCTCTCGTATGGTGTAAAGCTACCCCAAGGAGGTTGGAAATGTAACTTAATTAGGTGTCTGTTAGCTTTGGCATGATTGTATAATGCACTCATGGGGGTTGAGTGAAGTGGATTGGGAGACGAATCCCTGCGCCCCTGCCCTATTATACATACACCATTTTCGTATAGGAAAATGCGATGGTAATACTTCCATGTTGACAAAAGAATTCCATTAAGTTTCTACCCCCACCCCTAGTCCAGCCTTCCACCCCTCTCAAACGAAAACAAAACCGATGTCGTCGCTAACAGTTATAAATCGGTATCTTGCCTACTTTTGTAATGACCAACCACAATATAAATCAGTGTACAAATCAGGCACTACAAATTCCCGCTCCTTTATTACCAGTGTATGATACCAATATGTCTTTAAAGTGGAGCAACTTTTCTTTCAACCTTCCCAAAACGTTATGCTATAGACTCATTACCTTAAAACAATCATCAATGCGACAATGCTTCCTTCAATTACATGTACTGACTTCCAACAAAGGAAACTTCTTCCTGGCAAGTTTATACTACAACAGCATCTAACAGTTTCCCTTTTTTGCTATACACCTCCCACTACAGACAGTTAAATGATATGAACGGATATTAACTACACATGACTGATATAACGTTAAACAGTAAATGAATTAACAAGGTCTTTACTAATCATCACAGGTGTGCACAGACAAATTATCGCCACGTGTCAATCATTTTGCATATTTCTAGGGTTGTCTGTTTTTTCTTATTTCCGAAAGACCGCCCCCGAATTGTTCAAAACTTTCCATCCAATGAAATGGAATGACTGTAACGTCATTTTAATATGACCTGAGTTTCGTCCATCTTTACCGTAGGTAAATAATAATTGCGTTGTTAAGTAGTTCACACACTTGCGGTAATGCGTAACATAACCAGTGCAAGCGATTGTCCAAATATAAATTACTGTGTGATTGTAGTATTGGGAAAAATCAACGTAAAACTGGAATGTCAAAACAATCTACGAATTTACGCCGAGTACTAAACTGTAAACAATTGTTTATCTCCCATGATAAAAAAACTGAATGCAAAAAGAAAAAAACCCTAATGTTAAGGATTCATGTAGATACTTATGATAAGCTTGACAAGGGCAAACAAGTAGGTTACGTGTTGAAGAAATCGGCTAAGTTAAGCAAAGTGAAATTCAGTAATTTGTTTTAGTTACGGTACCCTAACGAATTGTCCGTACGGTGTTCCCAAGTGAAAGTTAACTGAGGACTCGCTGCAACCTGAGTTTTAACCGGACGTGAGCCATGCAACACTAAAGGACCCCATATAACGGAAATCGAATCAGTGGACAGCGCCGGGTTTACAGGTAACTCTCAGCATAAAGGTAAAGAAATGCGATCAAAAGGAAAGGCAAGAAGATTAGCATCAGGTGAGTAGGCAAATATGTCTGAACTCGATATTATTAATACTGTTTGACCCAAACAGGCCTAAGTTAAGGCTAGGCTAATTTAGGCCTAATGTTATGTTAACATAGGCTAGGCCTAGATGTAAAAGGCTATGCTACATTTTACCTGACTTTATCCTAACATTAAGCCTAATTTAGAACCAGGTAGCATTTTCATGCAAATAGTGCACCTCGGCCCAGGTAAGCCTATACACAGGCCTAGGCCTCTAGCTCTTTTAGGACCTTGGATAAATGCATATAGCTACAGAAGGCTAGTCTGAAAAATTGATGTAGTTAGGCCTAGGCTAATTGGGTTTGCAGAGGAAAGAAATCTGGGCTTTGGCTAGACCAAGGCATACTAAATAGTTTTGTTGAAGCTCTAACTAACATCTAGGCAGTCTATATGCCCATAATTCATACTTAAACAATAATAAGAGCAATGTTAACAAGCCTAACATCTTAATATTTATCTTCTAATAATTTTATAATGAATGATTTTTTTAGTAGCCAGTCAAGGGCCTTTGAACAATACAAACCAATTGATGGACACATAGGCCTACAGAGGTTCTACTTAATCCTAATAAAGGTTTAAAGTACATGTTTACATTGCATGTTTAGATAGAACATTGCCATCAGGTAGGCCCACAGTGCTGAGGGCCATACCAATGCATGCAGATTGACACCACCATGATGATTTTTTCCAGATCTATGGAATTGCCAGTTGTTATAAACTGAATTCATGTGGAACCAGAGACTTGCAGTTTTAACAAAGTGATCAAGGCATGTCCAAATAAGATCATTGTTATTAGACAGACCCAATGTTATAAACATGGTCCAAGACTTCTTAGCTGAAGAGCAGGATTGGTTGGATCTCAATGGCCAGCAACTGTTATGCTTGGATCAAAGGGGAACTTCCCTTTCCCAAAGAGCTTGAAGGAGCAACTCCTACTTGTAGCAATCAACAAGATTTGTGCATTTTCAGACTCACATCGGGGGTGGGGGGGGGGGGTGGGGGAGGGGGCATGGGTCATGAATCCTTTGGATTATCTGCTGACTATTTACTTTCTCCATCGCCAAAACTGTGCTGATTTGAAGCAGATATAACTTCTGGGAACTATGAAAACTGTAAAATTTACGGCAGGAATTTAACAAGGGACCACCAACAGGGGTCCTATGGCCGGTCCCCAGCTTAAAAGTGCTAGATAAATGGCAACAAAGCTTCAAAACCTTTGCTGCTGAACACTTTTAACTAACGTTCCTATTTGGGCCTTTGGACCTTACATGCCAGGGAATTAGTTTACCCAGTATCGCATTGCAAAATGCTATACAATATTATCCATGTTGCTAGACAAGTGTAAGGATGTGTAGCAGTTTGCTACATAGGAACTGTAGTATTTAATGAGAGGAAAAAGTAAAGAGCCTTCAAAGTAGTATGTAAAATTTGAACAATAAATTATTCCCTGCATCCTCCCCCCCCCCCCCAAAAAATATATATACATATATATATATGCACATATATATATATGCACATATATATATATGCACATATATATATATATATATATATATATATATGTGTCTGTATGTGTGTATCCTCCTCCCCCCCACCCTCCCCCCTAAAGAAGCTTCCTTTATAAATCACATTTAAAAAACATTCATTCATTCTTATTAAGATATATGTAAATTGACAAAAGCTGGCAATTGACCTTTTAAAAGCAATTATATAAACAAGTAACACCTCTGTTCCAATACTTATATGCAAATTAAGCTAGGTCACTCGAAGAACTTGTACCGCCACGATAGTGCTGCAAGTTCAGTCTCTTAGTGTTAATTTTGTTTGAATTCAACAGACTAAATGTTTTTAACTCTCTGCGGTACTAATGCAAACTCTTGAACAGTGTACTTTGCACTGGCAAATGGTAATATTTCTACTGGTAGAGACCTCACATTGACAAATGCAACCAGTTACTTTTTAGCTTTGTTTTGACTTTTTGGTTCGAGAGTTTGTTTCATCTCCAAAACCGATCAGTTAGAAAGGAATGCCCTGATATATTCGTCGTCGCTATATATTTATAGACACTTGAAAACTGGCTGATACCAGGCTAACTTCGTAGCAGCCAGACGGACACCCTCTGACAATATTTTTCTGCTCGATCTAGCGTGTAGGCCCGAACATAACTCCACTGGTACTGGAATGCGAAATTTGGACATGCTTGTTGTCATACATAAGTCTGCAATACTAAAACAACCCGTTTCTTTATGAAGAGGATATTTTGTCCTTCAGATCAAGAAATATCACTAAAATGTTGGAACGGCTACCGAATCTTTGCCAGGCCCTAATTTTTTAAGAGAGGATAGATGTACTTCAGACAAGTTGGACATTTCTTGATATTTTTTTACATTTTGCATAAATAGTTGGTTGGAAAATAAGATAAAGATGGAAGTTTGGGAGCGGAAAGCATTACTGAGTGGTTTCACTTTACTCAAATTTGTTGTCCCTTCATGGACAACCTGAAGACTAACTTTTGATTGTCTGACACAAAATTTAGTTAATTTCTCACACCACTTGGTGATAATACTGGATAGTAGTTCTGTATACGTTGTATCGTGGTAATAAATAGTAAAAATCCATGCAAAGTTGGTGGCAGCAACTATTTCTAATTTATTGAAATTGCTTCAAAAGTAAAGTTGATTGGACAAATGAAAGGGACAGTATGACAAAGTGCTTTACTGTACATAGACTGGTTGTCCCTTGGCATACAACCCCAAGGATAGCATATTGGTTGTCTGACACAAAATGTTAGTTGTGTAAGACCACTGGGTGATCTTAGAGAGTGGTTCGTTCAGACATTTGTAGCATATTGGGAATGAATTGTTCTTAACTTGTGAAATAAATAGTACACTGGTGGCAGAAGTGGGATTTGACACAGTGTTTAATTTGATGGATTTTTTATTCTTTGCAAGAAGAAATATAAATGTTTGGTTTTTAAGTTTTAATTTGATTAAGACTGTACTTGACTTCATATAATATCGTTAATTAAGTGTGAAACTTTAAATTTGTTGTTTTTTCTTTCCCCATTAGTAGCCCCTGTCCTGTCCTTTCTACTAGGAAATGAAGAAAACAGGCTATCCCTTCCAATTCTGCTGTAATTTTACAGTCAACCTCATGTTTATTCATTGTGATACAAACTAAAAGTTCAGAATTCATTCTTTATGTAATTATATTATGACCTTGACATATCCCACACTGGGCTGAATATTGTTATTTCTATTCAATTAACTAAAAATTATATAATTATATATCATAAGGTTTGGGGTTTATTGTTCAATAATGATTTTCTTATGGCAGGTGGAAACCTCTCTTCAAACCCAACAAACCTCTTTAGCTTTATCTGACAGAGATCTTTGAGCAGACCAGCTCCACCAAACAGCTTAGAAAAATCTCGTTCCAAGTTTGGGAGGTGGATAACCTAGTTTAAAGTCATATCTGTGAGATTTTTGTAAAATCTGTGATGTCTTTTTGATAATCTGTGATGTCATAGTGCCACTAGGATCTGAGACCTGTTACTATCTTTTTTTTCCCTTTTTTTTTTTCAATGTTCATTAGGTCAATTGTTAAGGGCTTCAATATTTTACATTCAGCATTTGTAAAACCCATATCCATTACAGAGAAATAAACATTGTAAATAAAAAAAAAGGGAAAATGTACAAAAAACAGAGAGAAGAAAATAAACATTGTGAATAAAAAAGAAAAATCTAAACAAACAAAAGAAGAAAAAAATGAAGCACCATGATGTCATATTTAAATACTTGATCAAGTCTTCAGCCTAGTGTGTTTAGGAACGTTGATTTGTGATATCATTGATATGTGAAAATCTGTGATATCTCCCAAATAGATTCAGATTTTTCATCGTTGGGTCAATTGTTAAGGGCTTCAATATTTTTACATTCAGCATTTGTAAAACCCATATCCATTACAGACAAATAAACATTGTAAATAAAAAAAAAAGGGAAAATGTACAAAAAACAGAGAGAAGAAAATAAACATTGTGAATAAAAAAGAAAAATCTAAACAAACAAAAGAAGAAAAAAATGAAGCACAATGATGTCATATTTAGACTTGATCAAGTCTTCAGCATAGTGTGTGAAGGAACATTGATTTGTGATATCATTGATATGTGAAATCTGTGATAACTCCCAAATAGATTCAGATTTTTCTGAGCATAACTGGAAGAAAGAATTGGTAGAACTAAAATTTTACAGAATTAATAATATAGGAAAAAGAAATTGATAAGTGGCTGATTTAGATCTACCCAGAAATGTTCCTCATAGTTGTTCAATCGGCTTTGACTTTATACAACACACAAACTACCACTTTGTCAGTTTGTTTCCCTCCAGTTTAATGGAACAGTCCATTGTCTCTTTGTCATCTTCGTGTGTGAGAGTTATGATAAAAAATCAGCGTTCTGTGTAACATACGGCTGTGGCATTTCAAGAGATGATACCTAGCATCCGGGAGGTTGTGGGGCTGGAGTCTTCATCTGGAATATCCATGATTTTCCCATCTGATATGGTCTCCCAAATTGTCAACCAAAAAAAAATGAGTTAAAACAATAATTTGGATAGTCATCCCATGTAAAGTGTAAGTATAGCATTAGGCATATAGCATCTCCCATTTGCATATGTGGCTTCTTAGGGCCTTTAAAATACAGTGCCTCCCCAGGTCACCTTTCTACCGATTTAACTGGATACAAAACAGAGAACCAAATTGATTTCATTATGAGAAAATTATTGTCAGAGATTGAAGGAGTGTCTCTTAATTTATCACATAAGAAGTAAATCATTTCAAAATCTCTTATTTCCTTGATAGGAAATTTGTAGCTGCATTTTGAAGCCAGTGATGACTTTTCATGAGAATTAGCAAATTAAAAGACCATTTTTTCTCTTTGACAAGCTTCAGTACCTGGAATCACTGAGGATTCCCTTGAAGGATGTTTTTACAGACACTTTTTTCTGGGCAAACTACCTGCACATTCCGTTATTCACACATAGGTTTCTTTTTCACCAGTGCATAGCTAGCACATTTTAGCAACACATTTCTGGTCATCGACCAATCAGAAAGGGGCTTTGAGGTATCTTCAATCACGTCCGCTAAACTGATGTTAAGCTTTGAGCGTTGTCGGTGAAAATTGTATCAAAGTCTCCAGAAATGGAATATACAGGAATAATACCTGCGATTCTTTCTTTCAGATCTTTTGAAACATAACTTGCACATAGATTGAAATATATTACAGTGCTTTACAGAGTCTTTGGAGATCTGTCAACAGCATAGATCACGTGCATTTGGACCCTGTGCTGTATCTACCGCTCTGTTAGGGACTGATATGACAGTGCCCTCGGTTGAAAGGCTAAGGATCTCCATTGCTGTGACACACACTAATGTTGGTTTCGTTTGATCCAACATGGGCGCCCTGACCTCCACACATAAAAATTGCCCATTTTATGGAAAACAAAAGTTTTTCAAAAAAAGTTAGGTATTTATTGTTTTTAAAGAAGTCTCCTTGAAATATTCTGTCGCCCAGACGCTTTTTCACTTTATAGTATATATAAAAAAAAAAATTGATGTCTCATGCTTTGAATTGAAAAATTAAGTTAAATGACTTTTTGTTTCCAACAAAATGACTGAATTTTTTCATATTTTGATTAAAGTTGGCACCTTCATCAGTGTATTTGATGAGTTTGTTGTTACACTTCGCTGAATTCCTTCGCACAAACAATAAAATTTGAATGAGGATACTTAATTTGCAATCTCCTGTCATTTCACAATGGCTGTTCATTAGCGTACTTCCTTATTGACTTGTTTCGGGCCGAGCTTGTAACAGCAAACTGCTAAGTCACGTCTTTGGTAGGCATTTGTGCCTCCCCCTCGGGAAAACCGCCGGAAACCAGAGAGTACAGAGATAGCTCCAGGTGTGAACGACTTTCAATTTCGAGCCGGAAAAAAAGGATCAACCGTGGAGGGGAAAAGATGGGCCCATGGGAGCGATGCGGTGACGCGGGGTCTGCGTACGGTTAATGGACTGGAAATCACACAGGTCGGGGGTGTTTGACCGACTGTTGGTTAACAAACGGATTTGCGGTGTCCCAATGTTATGGGTCAATTACAAACAGTTGGTGAGGGATTAGTGGCATGACAGAAGTTGTAATTTTAGGAAGATGGTGATCGTCATAGTTTAGAAGAGGGAGCATGGAAGCTTGCGGTCTTGTCAAGTCAAACCGTGATTAACTTCTCTGTTAATAGGGGATTAAGCGTCTGACCGAAAGTTACCTCACCTGACGTAGTCTGCTGCTATATCGGTCACATCCTACATCTGCGACGTGAAGCAGAGTCGCGTGCCTTACAAACGCTGGTCTGCAAGGCACTGCAAGTTTTCCAAGGTGCGTTGTGTCTTCACCGTGACCTCTGACCTAATGTTGAGTTCTCCAAGTCTACTGGCCTCACTCATTGCTTCCCTTCATGGAAAGTAGCTTTTCAGAGGCAGTTCCAGGATTTTTAAAAAAAGGAGGGGTGTGGCCCTGTATGTATTATGTATGTATTTTAGATCCTCCTGCAAGCAGGAACTCGTGAAGATCGAAGCCTCATTGGCTTATCAAAGCCGCAAGCTGACCGATGTCAGTCTCTTAGATTCATATTTAACGCTCATGATTATGAATTGTCAATTGTCAACAACTTTTTGGTGGGCATCTATATTTTGTGAGCCAGTTTGTTTGGGCAAAATATTTTTGGGACCATTGAGGCACAAAATTTTATAAGGCCCAATTTCTTAGGGAGGGACCAAACTCCACAATCTTAAATCGGATTGTATCCAAACTTGGAATACAGTTGATGGTTAATAGCTGGTACATGTAGGCTTTTTTAGTTTTAATGGAGTGACAGCCTTAGTACCTGCCCATTTGTGTGAAGTTGATACTATGCATTCAGTTTATCAACTATGCTACTGGGTAATGACATACAACACTCTCATTTTCCACTGAGTAAGGAACCAAAGTGTCTCTTAGGCTCTTCTGTCCATTTTGCAAAACGCCGATATTCACTGACATTTACTATAGCCGTTAGCCTGTGATACAACTCCTTCTCCCCTCCCCCTTTCCCCCTTGGCCCCCTTGCACCCTTCCCCCCTCTTCCCTCCCACATTCATTAGGCTTTATAACAGTCATGCGCATCACAATGTGTTGTCCTGGCGATGAACACCCCCCCCCACTCTTATTAATATACCCAGTTGATGATATCGTGTTTAATATTAATTGCAGTAAGCAACCATCACTTATGTCATTAATTTGATAATTTGCACAGGACGTTGGGATGATTGATCCCTGTTCTTATTGCGTGACAGCTCCAACATTCAAGAGGAAAAACTCAATGAATATCCTCCACTTTATCTTAACAAGCTCATCAATGGATAATTGAAGTTGAAGATGATCTATACATTCGTTGTTATTGGTAAATAGAAAACAAGGGTGTTTGACCTTGTGTATGAAGACCAATTTGGGAATGCATCCAAGTTGATTCGAGTTGTCTGAGTGACCTGTATTCTATAAATGAAAAATTTGTAAAATAATGCTATTTTCCTTTCAAGATGAGCCTAAACCCTGTCTTTTAATTATTATTATTATAATTCATCATTGAGAAAGCTGATGAAACTGTGAAAACAAATTCTAGAGATTCGTTTCCTTCTTTATCAAGCACATCTTTTATGAGTCAAAATATATCGAGAAATCTTTTTTTCTTTTGTCAATGTTCTCACCTATCTCCTAGGTAAGTTGGGTAGGTTGGGGAAGGGGATATAAAACATTGAAAAGTGACTACGACACAACTTATATGAATATTCAAAAGCTAAGACTCAGTTGCAATTAAATGGTTTGTATGCATGCATACATTATGCTAGTTTGTAAACACCTACAGTAGCCTTGGATGGCCACACAATTTAATGTTTTTAGCAAAATTGAAGGCATAGAAAGATGATCACTCCGTGGTTCAAAGCCACCTTCATTCTTCTTGTTTTCTTTTGAGTGTTTAGATGATAATCATAGGGACATGTAGCATTTTGTTCTTTCCTATGCTTTACCATAAGCTGAGCATTTTCAAGTACTTTCAAGCATATTCAAGTACTATAAAACAAGGAGATTGTAGGCCTATACCTTTGTTAAACGGCGCTGCAGCGCAGCTTGTGATATGTTATGAAATTATGACGCAGAAGTGACAAGAGAAAACTCTATTTAGGCCATTTCCCAGTTTGCTGTATGAACCAGATAAAGCTATTTAAAATACAAACAATTATCTACTCATATCCAGTTCCTATTAAAAACAGCAGTTTCATCAGTGAACCAACCTGGAACCTCATCGCACCCCTGTATCCAAATTTAATTAATTGTTTATATTCATAGACAATGAGTTTGTGTGCTGTCCACGGAGTAACAAATTATCATATATTGTGATACCCCTCACAATCATGCAGGGAATCGCTATTCCGAATAGCAACGGATCCAACACAGGTATCGTTCGGTTCTCAGCGAAGTGAAAACTTGACGTTTTGTTAAATTCCCACCAGCTGAAGTTTATATTTGCCCCCTTGGGTCGTTGATTTCCTGGCATTAGATAATAATTAAGAGGACATAATTCATCGTCCGGTAGTGATCTAAGGTACAAAGAGAAAAGATGAGAGATAGATACTTGTCAGCTGATCACTCCTGGAGTGGACGACACTTCCTGGCTCGAGGTGAAACGATTGTTTGATGGACGTTTTAACGGCCTGCATCATGGGATGGTGGATGGAATGACGTGTCATCTAGCTAAATGCTAGGAGTGTTAGCTCAGTGGTTAACGCCAGTGCCTTTCAATGATAAGGTCCCTAGTTCGAGTTACTCCAAGATTAATGTATGTCGTCCAGTTACAGAGTTTTTGACAATTGACGATTCATAATTATTGACATTAAATATGAATCTAAGAGACTGACTTCGGTCAGCTTGCGGCTTTAATAAACCAATGAGGCTTCTTCATGAGTTCCTGCTTGCAGGAGGATCTAAAACACATACATACATACATACATAAATGCGAGAACTTAACGTGCAAGCAACATATTTGATGTACATTACGAAATGTCGGATGGATAGAGTCAAGTGTGGTGGACACAGTTACTGTAGCCTGTGAATGTGCAAATAACTAGGATAGACTTAATTGATCTAAAAAGTATTTGAAAGGAACATCTATGAACTATGATGGAATAACATGTCATAGATACAAATGAGAACTTAATGTGAAAGCAACATATTTGATGTACCCAATGTAATCTGAAAGAGATATATAGATAATGGATATATAACACAGCTTAATGATTGATAGAATGACACATGGTGAACATAAGTACATATGAGAACTTAGTTTCCCGTGGTATTAAGTAAAACCAAAATATGTGTAAAAGTAAGTTGGCCTGACGTTTCGATCCTAGCAGGATCTTCTTCAGAGGCTAAAAAATCAAACGTCAGGCCAACTTACTTTTATACATTCTATTACACAGGCTCTCTAGTGGATAAGCAGTTTGCTAACAGTTTTATTTTATTTTAAAACCAAAATAGATATAGAACATAGCAACATTTCTGATGAACAGATTAATTTCTAACGAACAATGTGATATATCTTAGTTTACCATGGTAATACCTTAAATGCAACATTATGATAAACAGTATGATATATTTATTATGACATGTTCGATGGACACAGTGACACATGTTGAACACTACTACACTGTAAGAAACAGACATCTATGTGTATATGCTGGACAGTATGACAGTTTGGTTAACAGTATCTTTGATATCTGCAATGCACATTCAGTAGATGCAGTGCACAGTATGTGCATACAACATGTAAACTAGTGGTGAATATGATATGCCCGTTTGACATGTATTACAACATCTCTGATAGTGGACAATCACAATATCTGTCGATATCTATCAAGGAGATGAGAAAAACGTAACTTGTGACAGTGTTGAAGTTACAGCAGAACTGTGTGATATTGCCCCAAAATGAGAATTTTTAATCTTCTTATAATGCTGAACGTATGGTCAGTTGTTGATCATCCCTCGGGTGTACATCTCTATCACACATCTCTATCACAGAAAAAGGACAGTGGTAAATGATAGGGTTCGTGTCTTTTTCAGTAAAGTTTCTTCATGTAAGAAACATCCTTTTCACTGCATTTTAAGTGGGATCTTCTTTAGCCTCAAAAGAAGATCCTGCTAGGATCGAAACGTCAGGCCCACTTACTTTTACACATTCTCTTAGTACACAGGCTTTTTAGTGGATAAGCAGTTTGCTAACAGTTTTAGTTTATTTGCATTTTAAGTGATTAGAATGATCAGTTAATTTGTTTGATTGTCAGGAAGATCCTTCTGCCCCTTCCCTCATCCCCCATTTTCCCCCCCCCCTACGGAAGAACAAAAGACGACAAAAATGTTGGGGTATCGTTAAGGTCATCAGTATTGCTCTAAAATATGCTAGAAAGTCAAAAATGGCCATCTGTGTTCCGCATTTCAATAAACATGTTATTGCCGTTTTAAAAGTCAGTTACCTACACAGAGATAATAAATTGTCTATTTTGAACAAGCCTAAATGGCTGGAAATAATACGGAGGATCGACACCTATAGGAGAATACTTTCTAAAATATAGATCTTGCTATATTAAACATAAAATTCTGGGCCAGTACTGATTGATGTCCTTCAATTTCTAGTAACTTGCTGACAATTTGATAATTAAATATTGCCCGGATTTTTATTCGAGCTTTGGCCAGACATAGGTGTATCTGCACAGTCAGTCATATAGATAATAATAATAATACTAATACTAAATGAGACTTATATAGCGTCAAATCAGTAGACAAAAGTAACTGCCCAAGGCACTTTACAAAGAAAGCAATTAATTTACAAAAGAACAAGTGAAAAATTGGTCTGCAAAAGTATGCAAAAGTGTTTTATAACCTATAATTTGTGTTGAAGAAAATAAAAAATTTAGTCTTCGTTGGTAAATTTCCGTGAGATATTAATCATCCCTTAATTCATGACACTATTATCTAAGTAGCAGACCATCAACAGAAAATGATTTCAACTATGACCTTCATTTGTTGTTTGTGTTCGTTTTCTTGAGAAAAATCACGTTGAGCAATTTTCTCTTTTTAATACCATCTAGAATATCATACTCTTTGATCATTACTTCCCAATTAACTCACCTTGCGTGAGATGTCCCATACGGGTCGTTAATTAGCTTAGCAGAAAGTGACAATGTGATGTTAATGACCTTGTAAACACATCCTGTGAATACCTGTAAGTCTCAGGTGAAAGGTCAGCTGGCATATTACGATGCACCGGTATAACATCCTGAATATTAGCATACCAGGAAGCCTCGTTAAACAGTTCGTGTCGATCTCGATTTCTCTGGTGCTGCGTATTAAGACCATGTGATACTAAATATAACAGATTTCAGGAAGATCAGATTCCAAAACGTTAATTAATCTGGAATATCAGAAAATAATTATTTTAACCGCGACGAAGTGCTGACTTAATTGTCTCACACACGTTTGACCCATTAGTAAGAGAGGGTTGTTTGGTTATTTTTATTCGAACGGAACGATTTACCATATTCATACACGAACCGATCGATGCATTTGCAATGCACAGCTACAGTAGGTCTGAGCGTCAGATTGCCGATAGTTATTGATACCCGAATATTTAGCATTTTACAGGAGAAAATGCCTTAAGCAAGTAAACACTGTCACCTCCCTGAGGCCTCCATCCCCCTCCCCTCCCTTCCCATGAGGGGGTGTCGAGACCAGGTCAAGCTTGGGGGAAATTATATCCCCTGACCCAAGCTTTGATATTCCCTTATGAAAAGTGAGGAGAAAACGTTCTTTATCCCATATTTTCCAGGGCCCTGTAACTGGCCCTCAAGGGCTTTAACCCATGTTACCACTTCCCCCTTTTGCAGACGTGTCTCTCCCTGTCTAGATGTGTATAGAATATTTGATCTCTTATGTTTCTTGGACTTTCTTCTTCTGGTGAGTGAGTTTGCAATATATGTGTGGATAGTTAGTCTGGGTTGGGAAGAGAAGGAATTCCGAAGAGAGAAGTTCAAAAAGTTTCTTAGTGCAAAGAGGTGGAGATCCATGTAGGAATTCAAGAGTTACAAGTCTTTGACAAGGCCAAACTTTGCGAAAAGATAATCTAGTCACTTCGAATCAAATCCATCATGGTTTTTTTGTACTCCATCTTCAAGTAGAGTTGTAAAATAAACACTTTTTGCAAGGACTCATTCCAGTCTTATCATGGAAGACTGTCATTTACAATATGTTTCAACAACGGTGAGTCAACAATGGTGTGAGCTCCAAAAAAAGGGGGGGGGGGGGAAATGGAAGAAAAAAATCTTCTTTTTTTTGTGCCAAAGTTCTCTAAAAGCAAAAATGAAAAAAAAAAATTGAGAAGATGATGAGATGAAACCCTGATAGAAGAAAAGATAAAAAAAAAAAAATAGAAAAGAGAAAAAACGAAAGGGGAAGTTTTTAAAGTAGTAAAAAAATTGTGGGTGTCTATAATTCTAAGATGAGCAGGTGGAGAAAAGAGACAGATAGATTCCCTTTGTCTGACTATGACTGACTCTTGATGTTTTTTCTGTCAATAAAGAAGCAGATTAGCGGTACCTTCCTTCTCACATTGTCTTTGAACAAACAACGGAGAGGGCTAGAAGGAGTTGTTCACCGATGGCTTAGTGGGCCTGATAAGTGGGTGCTAAGATGTGTGAGAGGGGTGTATGTATAGGTATATATATATGTGTGGAGTAGGACAGGTGCTCCCTCCTGGAGGGTATATATAGATAAATATATGAAGGATCTGCCTGTAGGGATCTTTTATATCTTAAGAAATGAATTTTTAGGAATCTTAAACAAATGCGCATAAACATGTGAATGGCAAGTTTTGGGTTTGGCTATGAAAATGATAAAAGAATCAAAATTGGCAGGTGACGACGAAAATGATGAACTGATTGCTTGTCCTGGATAGCATGTCAACAATTTAAGGATGAGACAATCCCATCTGCAAGGAGCCAGAATAAATAGGTTGGGTAGAAAGATCTGTGAAAATTGGGAGGATGGTGATAGGGATTTGTGTGTGTTTTGCTTCCTATATATGTAGGCACCTTGCCACTCCCATTTCTAATGCTGTTTATCCATTTGTTGAAGAAATATTTCGTATGGAAAGTTATTATCAAATCATGACCTAATACTTATGGAATATAAGAAGTTAGCGTAGTTTTATTTATCATTTTTTTTTCATTTGAAGAAACTATTTTGATGATATTTGATGCCAAACATCCCATAACAATTTATTCAATTAACACAATTAAGTCCAATTTTTATATAAAAATTATTAAAAAAATTAAAGTTATGAAGTTTTCATTTTACATTCAATTCATTACTGAACGTATGAAAAACTATCTTTTCATGAAAATTGTGATAACGGTATGTTATCATTAAGTATAATGATAATGTGGGGCCAAAGGGGAACATTATAGGCAACCACTGATACATGTTGGGTATTAAAAGCCATACGGCGTGCAACTTGAATTGTGCACCTCATTTCTGGTGGGACGTTCAAAATTTTAGCTCCTTAATTTTTGGAAGAAAATTTTAAATTTGACGATTTTCTCCCAAATCTTTCCCAACCAATTTCTATTTAAAATTCAACTCAAATCTCCTATACAAAATATGAACACTAAACTATTCCCTGATCCTTAACATATATTCTATGGAATTGAAATAAAAAGAAAAAACTTTCTTTAAAGAATCATATATATCGTAAGTTTTTCAATACCCATCATCCATGCCAACCCTCCACCCTCCTTTTGCCCCTCCCCTCCCACCTTCCCCTTCCTCCCCCTCCCACCTTCCCATTCCTCCTCCCCCTTAATTCTACAGATTTTATTATACAGTGAAATTCTAGTCAGAACTGAATAGCTTGAGTAACAGGCTTTTGTACAGGAACTGTTCCTTAGTGACCAATGTAATTGTGGTAAATGTTAACTCCTGCTTGTCATCTTAAATGGACTGTTTTGTTTAGCAATCTGTTAAGTGGATTTGATCTTTTCTTCAAACCCCCATCAGGGTTTGTAGGGCACTTGTTGGTTCCTGACCACGTACCCCTTAAGCAGCTATTGTTTTGAGAGAGAACAATAGAGTCCGTTTGCACGGTGCTCTCATCTTCACCATCCTGCTCCATAAACTGGAGAAGTTATGTTGGCTGAGAGACTCTGGAAGATCTCCCTCCGTGTTTGCTTTGACCATTTAAGAAGAATCTCAACGTGGTAGGGTCGCCGTCGATTTACCGATGATGCGACTGTTTGCCCTTTGGTTCCCTGTTTTGTTTGTTGGGTTTTGGAAATGCCTCTATTTGGAGAAGTTAAGAGGGATTTGCATACTTTACAGGGAAGTGTTTCGTTGGTGGAAACGGAAGAGAATGCTGAGGCCAAAAAAAAAAGAAAAAAAAAGTGTTGATTCTATAGGATCGAATTCATCATTTGAGGTTGTAAAGGCTGAACAGAAGAAGGCCAACAGGTTTATTATGTTTAGCATCAATTTAAACAGATCGATATGAAGGAAGCCCTCCCTTCATTGTTTTATCCATCTCTATCTCTTTCTGAAACAATATTCAAACTCAGATGAAGACCTGTTTATAGGGTACTTCCCTACATTATAAGATTTGTTTACTTTGTATTTGGTTCGTACTCCTCCTCCTCGCCTCAAATCCTGCCTCTCTAATGCAGCATCTTACCGACTGGTGGCCTGCAGAGTTGCAGAACGAGTACAATAATCAGGAGCACCAGCGAACAAAGTTAAATTTCCTCGTATTATGAGTACCAAAGACTACAAGGGATGCGTCTTAGTCTGAATTGAGTACTAAATCAGTTTTGCACAAGGATCTATATTATTACATCCTCCAAAATGACCCAGAGTACCAAACTGGTGCAAATTCCACAAGGTTGAGTTCGAGTACAGGTAACCATGCTAGAATACGAGTACTAGCATTAGAATACGAGTACTAGCATTAGAATACGAGTACTAGCATTAGAATACGAGTACTAGCATTAGAATACGAGTACTAGCATTAGAATACGAGTACTAGCATTAGAATACGAGTACTAGCATTAGAATACGAGTACTAGCATTAGAATACGAGTACTAGCATTAGAATACGAGTACTAGCATTAGAATACGAGTACTAGCATTAGAATACGAGTACTAGCATTAGAATACGAGTACTAGTATTAGAATAAGAGTACCAGTATGTACTCGCTACACTTTGTCTACTGGTCGTAGTTTGCAGCCATTTAATATCAAAGCCACTGTATCGAGGCAGGGAGCTGCATTAGAGTAGCAGCTCCCTGATCGAGGAGTATTCGTCCCATTTGATACAAGTTTATCAAGGGTAATTGTGATTCTCCCATCTTCACTCAAAGATTACAGCATTGATCATCTGCATGTCTAACAATAACGATTCCTTTCTATTCTGCAAATTTGTTGTTTCAAATGCTTTGGATAGCTTTTTAAACTGCAATCCAGCAAATAGGTTTGATTGCTTTGATGTAACTAACCAGCTTTACATTAAAAAGAACCAATTTGAATACATCAAGCTTCATCTTGAAAACTGTAACTTTGATAGCCTATATCTCTCTTTGTTGATAGCTTTAATTAACACCGACAGTATCTTGGTCTCGTTAACTTGATAAGTCATTTTTATTAATATTAGTAGCTCTTCTCACACCTTTAGTAGCTTTAAATATGATAATATGGCCTTAACTCTGATAGGCTTAAATTTTGATATTTGTTTTATTTTTTACTTTAATAGTGATAGCTTTGCCCTTCTTATAATTTGCGATACTGTCATAGCTATTACTTGATTGCCTTTAGCCTTTGGTTAATCTTCAATTTGACAGTTTATAACATATTTAACATTGATGGCTTTAACTTTAATAGTTTTCCTTGATAGCATCTGTGACTATTTAATATTTTGGTCTTTTGATGGCTCACATATATAATATTGATGGCCTCTCACTTTAAAGACATTGAAGACTCGCCCCAAACCGTGTGCCGCTCTCTGAAAAAGTTAACTTTCCGTTGCTAGCAAGTGAAGTTTTTTTCTTGTCGCTACAAAATGCAGACAGTGATGAAATGTGATACCTTGTTATCTTTTATCTGGACCTGAGATGTCCATCGCTGCTATGTACACTGTGTTGTGGGTATTGACCGTAGCTGCATGTATTGACTGTACACTAGTGTCTAATTACCTATGGTCTGGGATCGATGGTGGTGTCTAACACTTCTGTTACACCTTTGAAACTAGGTCAGATTACCGGCATGAGACATGCGCGAGTCTTCACTCCCTGTAATAGTTCTGTAACTGTGATAGCTTTAAATTAAATTCCTTCAGCCTTAATTTGGTATTTCTTAACTTGAAACTCATATATAACATTGATAACTTTCTCACATTTTTAAAAGCGCTTTAAAACTTGAATGTTTAGGTTGTGACTTGACATGTAAATTACCAACCCCACCCCACCCCCCCCCCCCCCCCCCCCAAATGTGACTCTGTCAGATAACTGCCCATAACCACTCAACATTACAAACAGGTGGCTTTCACAAGTTTGTAGTTCATATTTGTATTATTAATAAAACATTCAAAATTATTAATAATTAAGCTAAGTACAATGGCACATTTATGAGTCATCTCAGCTTTGCTTTAATAACCCGTCTTGAATGAGGACAGAAGAAGAACGAGAAAAAAGAAAGAGAGGAATTCTTCTCAGTGTCACCCAATTTACAAATCAAACACGACATACGAGCTAAGGCTTCTTATCTACGTATTGACTGAATCTCTGTCGTTTACCCAAGCCCGTCTCCTGTGCCCCACATTTCCAATTCAGCTGGTGATAACGTTTGCTTTGTCTCCCCCGTGATATACATGCTTATTATTCCATTTTTTTCCTTTTTTTTCTTCTCATCAAACATTAGAACCAGCCATTCACACCATTTCAAATTTTTTCTTTTGGCAACCAGAACCCCGCGATTGCACCTATCGCGCCGCTAAGAAGCTTACCTCACTTCCAAAAACAGTTTTTCTTTGAGTTCGTCTTCCTTAGGGGTCCCTATGTCATCTACCAAAATAAATTTTTGCCAGTTTAACGGCGGCTTATTTTTTAATGAAGAAACGGGGTAAGCCAACACATTCTTGACCTAATTCCAGCTTTTTTTTCTTTTCTTTTTCTTCAATCGGTACAATTTTTCTAATCGCGGTAAACTTCCCCCTTGAAAGAAAACGTCCCACTTTTTTTTTTTTTAAATTCTTCTTATTCCTCTCTCTCTTTCTTGTTTGTTACGATTCCGAGTCGGCCGTCATAAGAGCCTACCTTTGGTGTCTCTTTTGTCTGAAGATCACCGCTCGGACAATAGATTGAGGGCACCCTTTTGACAGGTCCGTCGATCTCGATGAATAAGATTAACCTATTTTTCGCCGATTGATAGAGGTGTTGTTTGTCATCGTTTCCCCCCCTCGACCACCTAATTGAAATTCAACTAGGGCAGGCTATCTTCCAAAAACTCTTATTACCCCCCATTTTTTTTTTTTTTGTGTCCAGATTCTATTTTTCATCTCAAAAGAATAACAAAACAGCAAACGAAAAAAAAAAAAATGTGATGATTCAAGCGTTTGGATAATTCTTGCAAATCGGCCAAGTGATTGAAGTTTTTCTGATTTTGAACTTGTTTAGGTTTTTGTTTACCATCAACACTCTTCACTTTGTAGCACTTATCTTTCTTTCTCTTTTAAACCCCAGCTGTCAGTATATAGTTAGTGCAAAAGAATTAAGATGAGAAGAAGAAAAGGGGGAGGGGGGGGGGGAATGAGAATGCAGGTGTGAGTTCAAGGGGAAGGAGAAGGGGAATGGGTTGAGGAAAAATTGAAAAAAAAATTGTTCAGATCGTGTACTTTTAAAGAGTTCAACTTATCTGTGGTATTTTTTAAATGTTTAATTAATTGACCATTTTTCATTTTTTATAAAGGGAAAACCAGGAAAAAGTTGTGAGGTGAATGTGTGTTAGGGGGAAGGGAGGGGGGGGGGAAGTTGACAAAACTTAGTGTGAGTGTAATTATGATTTTGTAATTTATAGTACTACTTAGCATTTTCTACAAAGCATTAAGAAAATCATTATTTAAATTTATTTCAAAATTTCCTCGATGACTTTTGTTTAAGTTTATTACAATTATACACTTGACAACAATTAAAAGAGAAAGACTGAATATTCTTTGAGGGCCTGAATATTATATTTGTCATATGGTTGTGGTACCTGCAGTCTCTAACACATGCAGTGCAACTTCATGTCATTATTTTATTCTCTAACTATGAACTTTAAATTGGTCAGAATTTATCTCAATTGTCCCTCTTCAATGTAAATGTCATTTTAGAGGGCGCCCTTCTAAAATAGAAGTCTCTCATCACATCTAGGGCATGCATGCATGTAGGAAGCAAATGTGAAAGAACTGATGGACTTCAATGAGCACCAAGCAAGGAAAGAGATCAAGAGAGTTTGTTGTTCTTTCATCTATTTATTCTTTTGTATCTGTATTTACCATTTTTGTTTGATAAAAAAAAAAATGAGATAAAGATGAACTAAAATCAGGTAAAACTTGAAATATTCTGAGAGTTTATTTCTTATGCTTGTGGATGTAATGTTATGTTTGTATGCGTACATTGATGTATGTATTCGTGTATGTGCATGTGTATGTGTGTATGCATGTATGTGTATATATATGTGTATATGCGTGTACGCGTGCATGCGTATGTACATATGGATGTTACACTTGAAATGAATTCGTTACAGGTAGAAGTTAGATCAATTGTGCACACATTTCACTGTTTATATGACTGGAGGATGAGATTATATGTACAAATATTGAACAGTTTTTAAATTAATTTTTATTTTAAATTAATTAAATAAATTAATTTGACATGCATTATGCAGAATGTTCTGCACACTGCTAGTAAAGAAAAGAAATCAGTAGCTTTATAACTGACTTGATATGCAAACTTTTATATCAAATGTAAGAAAAAAAAAGAATAGCTTTAAAGTGATTTGATGAATGCATTCCCACAGGAACCTAGTTTTGACACCTTAAAGCAAATATGATACATATTGCACAAGCGCTTATGAGTGAGATATATCAAACAAGGTTTATGAAAATAATTTTTATGATTGTCTTCTAATGAAATTGAGGAAATTGGAAAGGAATATAATACAAACACATTTGAACAACTGGACAGCTATAGTTGTCATTGTAGATAGCCATAAACATTGATTCTCCCACATTATCCCTCTTCACCTCACCCCCCCTCCCCCTGACCTCAGCTATTCGTGGCTTTAAGCGTTTGTACTTGTAAGGTACAGCTTCAAAGTGCACATGTGAAACAACATCTCTGCTACATAACGTACCTCTGATTCTCCTTACTTGTACAATAAATTAACCAACTTTATCTTGTTTTTTTTCCAAAGTAGGTTGTTGCACATAGTAACTTTTACCTTCCTTGTTAGTTTTTTTCTTTTTATTTCTTGATATTTAAACTAAATACATACTTTGTCGTCCTGGAAAGGTCATCGCCAATTCTGCCCAATTAACAGAGACCGGTCTTAAGCTGGAAAATGACAGAGAGTCTGGCGTTTGGCTTAATTACCGTAAATTCCGATGCTCGTTAGAGCCATCAGCCATCACCCAGTGGTATCGTAACTTCGCGGCGGTGGTTTTCGCGAAGAGAGAATAAACTTTTCATCAAAATTCCTTTAAGACCGAAAAAAAAAAACATCTACCATTTTTTTAAAAACAAGGTTCCCTTTTGATTTTTCTTCCATGACATGCTCGATTCTATCATCTTTCCGCCCGGTGAGATAATTACGCGAATTTGGGGACAAAAATGATTTAATTTGGAATCCGAAGCTGATGACGGAGGGTTCCCTAATAATGAGGAACGGTTTATTAAAATAGTTTTCCTCCGATTCCCGATGTTTTAATTTTTGACGCAAATGTCAAGAATTAGTCGGGATGTCGACGGAGAGAACACCGAGGTAAAGAAAACTTCTTTGTAAGAGAGAGAATCGAGTAACAAGATAATGATCTTGCGGGACGACTCTAATTGGCACCCTTCCCTGCATCACATCCATGGCTTCTTTACAAAGAATGTCTTTCAATATAAGCTTTCCCCTGGCCTCCAAACTCGATGACATTATAGTTCTGGTAATTTCTCCCAGTTGGTTTCCGTGGTGTCCAAAATCCAGATAATTTACAGGTATGTCAGGATAAATTTAATCTTTGTTTAAGTCCTCACAAAGAACATCAAACCAACAAAAAGGGAGAAAGTTATATATTTCTTTGACTTTATTTCTTGTTTCATCTGAAGAATGTTTTTCTCTTTGGTCTGTTTTCTTCTCTTTTTCTGTTGGTTTTGTTTTGTTCTTTGTGTTTTTATGATTGTTGGAATAGTATCACCCACAAAATAGTTTGGTTTGGATATTGTAAGTATAATGTGTAGAATAACATGGTTGGTAATTTGATATATTTCTATACATATCTATATATATATACATATCTTTATATATATATATATATAGATACATATATAGATATTTATATTTATATATATATATATACATATATATATATATATATATATATATATATATAGATATATATATATATATATATATATATATATATATAGATATATATATATATATATATAAATATAGTTTTAGTTTTACTTGCTCAAGTTATTTTGTATCCATACTTCCAGTATCCAACATCTAACAGTAGGAATCATCCCTGTTCTGTGTCAGTCATTATAGCAACAGTTGTACTTTAGTAATGTAATTGACCTTGCACTAATGTCGGTCATTCAATAAGATTTCACCTCTCTCATGAGTACCATCCATTAATGATCACTTTGATCCCTTACATTTACCTTACAAGCTAACCATGACCTACCTTCCTTTAGGGCTAAACAGCAAAGATGTTGAACTGATGAGAAAAAAGTCAACTTGGATTTCCCACAGACTAATTAATTTAACCTGCGTGTTACTAGCCTCTCTACCAACACCAAAATTTATACAGCTGACCAACAATTATTTGCTTTTTCTTCTTCTTCTTTTTTTGGAACTTTCTTTGAAATCCAGAAATTTGTAACATTTTAATTTTATTGCAACTGAGTGACAGATGACCTCATGAGGTTATACTTCATCCTTGGAGGCTGTCCCAAACCAAGGGTGACTTAAAGCCATGCAGTATGATCTGTAAATGTGTCTAACGTGCTGGACTATTAACAAATCCAGGGGCATACAGTAAGGGGGAAGGAATGGGGCAACACTGAGAATATGCTCTAGTTTAGTGAAATTAATCTCATATGTGCCCCTCTTTATAAAGGACTTAAGTGCTCCTCCCCCCCCCCCCATCCCCTCCTCCACTCCTTCTAATTGATGATAGAAATTATTTTTTTGGAAGTGATGAGTGGCCTTTCCCATTTTTTGTTGAAAATACAATCAAATACTGGGATTTGTGGAGCAGAATTTACAGATAATCGTTTCTGTCAGAATTTCCAATGTCTCACTAGTTGCCCCTTGATGTTTTTGTCCCCACTCCCTCCCTCTCCCCCACATTGATCTGTTTTTTACCAACTGTCAACATAAAAGAGGGCAGACTGTTGCAATCCTACATAGAAGTTTGGTAGGAATTTCCTCTCCAAAGTTTCATATTTCCAAAAATGAACAGAAAAACAAAACAAAATATATTTAAACATGAGGCAAAACTATCAAACATGAATTTGCAAGCGATTATTATTATTATTATATTATTATTATTATAATTATTATTTGCATGTGCACTCAGCGCTGGCTGCATCTCCCAGTTCTAATAGATATTAGCGGATATATTTGTAACGTGTGTCCCTTTAAGATCAAGGTGCATCCCACATGTGTTGGCTGTTTTGGCAATCCCTTCTTCACCTGTAGAGCCAAAACAAATGAAGCTCTGTCTGCAACCTCCTCTGCAGGGAGGCTAAGGTTGTGGTCAGAGGAGGAAGGGAAGAGGCAGATGGGGATGAAGATTAGTCTAACCCACATGTAGACAGCCACGCACTTGAGATGATCCAGGCATCAATATAATCAAATATACTGCTACAATCTCATGGTTATATATAGTGAGTTTGGCTGACATGTAGCTGCTGGGCTGGGCAGCTCGGGATACAATGTTATCCAGGAGAGACATGATGTCATGGATTCTTAGAAGTTGGGTGGAACCATTTATGATGCCATGAATTCTTAGGACTTGGGGGGGGGGAGAAACCATTTATGATGCTTTGGATTCTTAGGGCTTTGGGGGTGGGGTGGGGGTGGAACCATTTATGATGCCATGAATTCTTAGGACTTGGGGGGGGGGAACCATTTATGATGCTTTGGATTCTTAGGGCTTTGGGGGTGGGGTGGGGGTGGAACCAATTATGATGCCATGAATTCTTAGGACTTGGGGGGGGGGAGAAACCATTTATGATGCTTTGGATTCTTAGGGCTTTGGGGGTGGGGTGGGGGTGGAACCATTTATGATGCCATGAATTCTTAGGACTTGGGGGGGGGGGGGAGAAACCATTTATGATGCTTTGGATTCTTAGGGCTTTGGGGGTGGGGTGGGGGTGGAACCATTTATGATGCCATGAATTCTTAGGACTTGGGGGCGGGAACCATTTATGATGCTTTGGATTCTTAGGGCTTTGGGGGTGGGGTGGGGGTGGAACCAATTATGATGCCATGAATTCTTAGGACTTGGGGGGGGGGGAGAAACCATTTATGATGCTTTGGATTCTTAGGGCTTTGGGGGTGGGGTGGGGGTGGAACCAATTATGATGCCATGAATTCTTAGGACTTGGGGGGGGGAGAAACCATTTATGATGCTTTGGATTCTTAGGGCTTTGGGGTGGGGTGGGGGTGGAACCAATTATGATGCCATGAATTCTTAGGACTTGGGGGGGGGAGAAACCATTTATGATGCTTTGGATTCTTAGGGCTTTGGGGGTGGGGTGGGGGTGGAACCAATTATGATGCCATGAATTCTTAGGACTTGGGGGGGGAGAAACCATTTATGATGCTTTGGATTCTTAGGGCTTTGGGGGTGGGGTGGGGGTGGAACCAATTATGATGCCATGAATTCTTAGGACTTGGGGGGGGGAGAAACCATTTATGATGCTTTGGATTCTTAGGGCTTTGGGGGTGGGGTGGGGGTGGAACCAATTATGATGCCATGGATTCTTAGGACTTGGGGGGGGAGAAACCATTTATGATGCTTTGGATTCTTAGGGCTTTGGGGGTGGGGTGGGGGTGGAACCAATTATGATGCCATGAATTCTTAGGACTTGGGGGGGGGGGAGAAACCATTTATGATGCTTTGGATTCTTAGGGCTTTGGGGGTGGGGTGGGGGTGGAACCAATTATGATGCCATGGATTCTTAGGACTTGGGGGGGGGGGAACCATTTATGATGCTTTGGATTCTTAGGACTTTGAGGGATGGAAGAACCAATGATGCAATGGGTTCTTAGGACTTGGGGAGGGGCTGGGAACCATTTATGATGCCATGGATTCTTAGAACTTGGGCAACATTTAGCAGTCCCCATTTCGGCTGGCTATGAGATTAATATTAATTTTTAAGGCCATAATTCAGGTATATTATGTGATTCAGCTATAAAGGTAACAGTTTTGCAAAGTGGTACGAATTATATAAAACAATAATTGACGGTATGATGGACTGTTAACGTGTTGTTCACATAGGCGCAATTAGCTGTTAATTTATTTTGAAATTAATTTTGTTTATATTTTAAAACTTGAAAAATGAGAGCAGATTGTGGTTTCTATGAAATTAAGCGGTTAATTAGGCAGCGGACTTTGGGATCAAAGGATCGTAGGTTTGAAACTTGACCAGATCATCACATGTCTTTGGACAAGGCACATAATACAAACTGTCTCTTCTTCACCTGAGCGGGAGCCTATCTAATAGATGGGGATCCTGCAGGACAGCCAAATTCTTCCAAAGCTACAGGTAAAAGTCACTTTAATATGCACTATATAGTACCCAGGCATTGACTGTTTGGATTCTGCAAACTTTGGTGTGTGTGTGTGCAGGTGGGAGGGGATGGCATATAAGTGACCAGGGGGTTTTAACTGATGTAAAGGTACAAGAGGATTAAATACTTTAATACTTCATGTAATTGGACATTGAAAACCCTTCAACTTATAAACCGTTTAATATTAAGTGAATGCTGTAAATATCATTACAATCTTCCTATCCCGATTCTTAGCTGTTTGAATTTCTAAGAAGACCTAAATGAAAGGGTTTATGTACTAACTGTTGGTTTATTACTACTTTCTTTGGCTCTTTGATTTTCTTAACGTTCGTTTTAACCCTAATTCAGCAAAATACTCATTTCAATCTCGTGTGCTCGTGAGGTGGTGTCATATCGCAAACACATCCTGCTGCTTTTAATTTCTGCCAAAAGTTCACTAATTATAGAAAATTTCTCACCTGATATTAAGCGCTTCATAAAAGTCACTAGTATTAGGGGGTATGGTACTTGTTTGTCTGAAGATTAAATGAAAAAGGTTTTGAGTCAAAATTTCTTTTGGCAAAGAATTTCCAAATCGGCACTGGAATGTCACATCCCGATGGCTCGAAGTCATTTCAGTTCCGATCGACACATTTGTCAAAAGTGTACGAACGCAAAAACCGAGAAAGAAAATGAAGAGAAGAATTGTCTGTCGAGTTTTCACGTCATCGAAGAACGGAAAAGCGCACGTAAAGGATAGACGATGTTTGTTCACGACACCTCGTGCGATGATTACTTTAACTTTGCCTGTGTTTGCAGATAGAATTTTTAGGTTATGTACATAGTTTTCACAGGTATTCATCGCCTTAATATGCGTTGAAAGGCGGCATCATTACTCCCGAAGATCAATTCAAATTAATATTGTCAAATACCTGACACATCTTACAATTTTGTTTAAGGAAAAAAAAAGGTATAAAAAAACAGAACTCCAAAGCTGATCTGCTACTGCATGCATAGTGTGAAAATAAAAGGAAAAAAAAAAAAGGAAAAAATTTATGCTATCTTTTTAACACGTGGTTGAAGGACACATAGCCCTACCCTACCCTGACCAGACCATCTGTTTCCAGCCATCGGAGTCCGTCCTCCTCAAAATTTTGTAAAATTACAAGCAGACAATTTTTTTTCTTTTTTTTTTCTTTTTGACAAATTGGGAAAATTGAAAACACCTCTCTGCACTTTTTTTTTTCATGACTCTTTTTTGATTTTCTTTTTTCTGCCTGAGAACTGGAGTGGGTATATATTCATTTAAAAGTAAAATGGGTGAGCTCATAGAACAAGGCGTGTTTTCATTAGATGGGCAGGGAATTGACCCCCTAGAGGGCCCCCTACTGGGTGACACACTCGATATAGTGGCATATTGGATAGCGCTGGAAGAGGATTAGCTATGAAGGTGTAAAGTCAAAATCTTTGAGGAGCTTATTATTATTATTTTTTCCCCCCCTTCTTCTATCCATAGATAGATATTTTATCATGCTTGTGAAAATATATGGGTACGGATAAATATATGTATTTATACATATACATACATATATTATTGTCCCGTAATTGTAAGTCGAAGATGCTGCATGACTTCTCGATAATTTGCCAGCAAAGACCAGTTTCTGCATTGTATCCGAGGAGAATAAGTCGCTATTGTGGGGGTACGCGTCAAACAAAGACGAAGGCAATAAGCCAAGATTTCTGATATAATGAACTTCAAGTGAAAGCAATTCATAATTTTTTTTCAGAAGAATTATTTACCTCTCATTGACCTTTCTGTGAAGTTTAGTTCTTTGTTCGAGAAATAGCAAGAGACAACAAAAAGTGACTATTATGATTCAGACTTGTAGATTTTCCCCTTTTTTGTATAGATCAATTGGGAAAAAATTATCTGTAAACGTTTTAATGAAAAAAGTCCCACATTGTGAGGTTTATTGAATAAACTTTGCATAGAGTTGGATAATATGTTTATGCACCCTTCATACAAACTTAATAACTTGCATAAAAAATAACAACCTCCCTTATATCACTCCCGGAGGTGGGGGAAGGGTGGAGAAGAGGGAGAAGTGGAGAAGAAGAGGAGGGGAGAAGGGGGAGGAGGGGGAAGAGGTCAAAATAGGTTGAAATGTTTTTTTTGGCATTTTGAATTTTCTATTAATATTACACTCTTTATTCCTTCCCATGAAAGAAAAGGAAAAAAAAAAAACCATTACTGTACATCTTCATATTGTTATGTACATTCAATAGAAAACCATGGGCCCTAATCTGTAGAATCTAGTACATATGCTGTGTACATGTATTACCTACAGTGAAGTTTATACTTAACCTCAATGTAGTAGAACTTTGCTCTCAATTGACTTTCAAAA
Organism: Apostichopus japonicus; assembly: GCF_037975245.1. Taxonomy (NCBI): domain Eukaryota; kingdom Metazoa; phylum Echinodermata; class Holothuroidea; order Aspidochirotida; family Stichopodidae; genus Apostichopus; species Apostichopus japonicus. The sequence continues at coordinate 16,463,793 of NC_092571.1, forward strand.
ATGATGAGACTAAAGTGAGTTGCATCACAATGACCCCCTTGAGGTTTTTATTTTATTATTATTATGATTATGATTATTTTGTTTTTTTCTTCTTCTTGCAACCTGATGTTTCAACACCCTGGTTTCACTCCTAGTGACAATTTTACACCTGGTGTAATTTATGATTCAGAGGTTATTAACAGCTTCTTCCCACAACTGTCAAACTTCTTCTCTCAACCCCCAAGACGAATACAAACATCCTGTTACTGGTCTGGGTGGAAGCCTCTTCCTAAACCACATCAAATGCTCCCTCTCTTCAAACCCCAAGGAATGAAAAAAAAAAAGAACCAGTGTACACTCACAATAATAGTACATACCCCCAGCTGAGCTCACGGACAGGGGGGCCTGGTCAGTCCTTGAAATAGAAACGGATTTTCGAGAGATTTCGACCAAAAGAAGAAAAGAATCGAAAGGTAAAAAAAATTAGAGAGAGAGAAGAAGAAGCCTTTAATAATGATTTTTGAAAAGCCACAAGCACATCCCAATAATTTAATTGTGAAACTGATAATTCTTCTGTTTGGAAAACTGACTTTAATTTTTATTTATCTTGGTTTTCTATTTTGATTCAGGAAAAAAAAAAATTCTTGTTCATTATAGTTGTGACTACTAGGATTGACCAGGATGAGTAATAATAATCTCCCACTGATATTTGGGGCAGCAAATCTACATTTTTACATAAAATTGTACATGAAATACTCGGTTCATATAGATCATCGGCTGTACATGAAAATTCAATGAATGATTTTTGCAGCGCTTCGCTATCAGTGTTGGAAGGAATATTTGATTTTTTTTTTTTACTTTTTCACAAAAATAAGTCATATCAAGGAAGAACTTTGTATGTTTTCTTTGCTAAATTTTGTAATTTTACTCTATAGAGTGTCATGTAGGTAGGAATTTTGAGGGATTGAAGGTCAGGAACTGCTGTATAATACCACCATCATCTGGACCCTAGCTTTATCAACCTTTGTTCATTCACAGGATCCCCTGACTCTCCCCTCCCCCTTCCCCCTCCCTTCCCCCTCCCTTCCCCCTCCCTTCCCCCAAATACAGTAAGAAATACCACCAATGTAACCATAGTGGCGTTAAGGTCAGCAAAATAACAGTTTTCTTTTTTAGAGATTTAGTTAGTAAAATTTAATGACAGATACATTCCCCACTTTAAGTATGGTCCACATTTGCCCTCACAGACCGGTCAAATTGATCCATGGATATCTTAGATTTAGAGACACATGGATCTAGATTAGGCATCAAATTTGACAAGCCCCACCACGTAGATAACGAAATCCTTCGGTTTCAGCCTGAACAAACTCACCGACTCATATGGGGTACATCACATGACCCATTAAATAGGGGAAGAATTACATCACATTTATGTATCCTTTTGCATCTCCATCTGTGATTTATATAAAAAACATATTACTATATAAAAAAAACAAACCTTTTTTTTGGTTTTCCTACATTATTTGTTGGATATTCTTGCATTTTTGTTATTATCTGTATATGTCAAGTTCATTAAATGTTTCATTTTCATAGCAGGATATTATGAGATAAATTTTTTAACAACCTGTTCTTAGATCTGTTTTCACAACGGTTTTTGCAAGGCCTGTGTTTGTATGATCTGCTCTCAATGGAATTCAAAAATGAACTCAACATGTCATTTGCAGCAGCCCTTAATATCGCCATTTCTTGGCTAAAAGTGTAATCCCTCAAAATATTTTATGTTTTTTCAAATTTAAATATAAAAAAAAAACAAGGAAGAATCCTCTGTGTATTAAAAATACGCTGTATTTTCAATGTAAGTTTTATAGTGAACTGGTTGTAATGTTTTTACAGGCTGCAAGGAAATATATTGTTTTTGTTTTTTTCCATAATATTTTAATAAGGTGTGCATTGACAAATTGACAAATAAGAGATAAACAAATAGATAGACAGACAGACAGACAGACTGACTGACATACTGACACATTGATATACAGACAGTACAATACTTCCCCAATGAAAGCACACGTCCTTTAAAAGAAACTTTTCGACGGGGACAAGCTCTGGGGATTGGTACAAATCTGATTCCGTCTGCCAACTTACCTAATCAAGTCATACCTGACAAAAGATGAACGCATCAGGGCGATCGGATGGTATTTTGGAAGAGATAAAAAAAAATATATAAAAAAAATTTGTCCAAATAGAGCAGTGATTTGCACCCCGCCGTGCACCTGTGGTCAACAGGTTGCTTGATTGTGTCTCCCCACGGCTAAATCATCTGTCACTGTGTGGGTTTCCTCACCCCTGGCCAGACTTTTCCAACCCACCATCTACACAGCAGGTTTCTCTCCCCTACGTGGGACAAAAAGGACTTGATGTGTAACAATTAAAAAGGTTGTCTTCTGTAGTACCTTCCCCTGGAGATGTCAAAAAAAAAAATTCTATGTCGAGTTTGCGATCACCGCATCTCCGGGGAGGTAGGTATAGTAGTACTATCCAACCATTTTAGGAATCTCATTCTTGTTTTAACCGTGGTGGAAATTACGGTATGTTAACTCGTCGATGTCAAGAATCAAATGAAACAACAACAACAGAGGAAAGAGGATTTTTTTTGTAAGTTGCATCTCCCAGGTGGACACATTCTGACGAGGTTTTATCTTTCTGTATATTAACCTCCTCTCCACGTGTGTTTCTAAAAAAAAATAGGTTTTAAATGAGGCAAGTGCAATCCTAATCAGGTTTTCTGTCATGTTTTTTGCCCTTCCATATTTTTTTGGTGATGTAACTGAGACAAATTTATGTCGAGTATTGACTTTGGCGTGTATCGTCGGCGTGGGTGGGGGTAGCCATCCTCTCTCTGACTGACAGAATGTCGACCGTCAGAAATATATATATATATATGTTTTCAGTTTATTTATTAAAATAGGATAATGTTCATTTATTTTTCTTAACGCAGGCCTTTTGCGTTTTTTGTTGTTGATGGTATTAAATTTGACATGGATGTACTATATTGGAGGGTTAGAAAACTAATTGAAATATTTTGTGAACTTGTTTACATTAGACTGGATAAAACAGTGTAACTTCAACTAATGTTACATGTCAGAGTACAATGTCCTACGTCCTTGGATTCAAGTAGAATTGTAAACCAGGAAGGAAATCGATGGGGTGGAAGATGGTGACGGTGGGGTGGGGGCGTGGGGTAAGGGGAAGAGGCAGGAGGGGGGTAGATGGGTTGTTCTTCTTGCTCTAAGGGATTGGCAAAGACTTTTTGAGCAGTAATTTATTGCCTTATTTTATCGAGCCATATACTTTTATCCATGATTTAATTTACAAACATAAACAGCAATACTTCCTTAAATTCCACCCACAAAGTACATTTAGTGTGCAGAAAATAAGGGGAGATTGGAAAAGGGGTGTTGGATGGTCGGGGACGGGTTGCCTTCCATCGACATTATTGTGGCAAATAATATCATCATATAATATTAAATAATAATGATATCACGTAAAAATGTCAATTTTTACGCATTCTATGTTGAGACTAAACTCATTTGAAAAGAGATATGTAGTAGGGTTTGACAGATGAAGAAAATATATAAACAGATCAATTTGGCAAGAATTATAGAAAGATAGAAAAAAATGGGTAAAACTAATGAAAATGACATTTTCAGGAAACTTTCGGTGCCTCATTGTTTACACCCTTCATTGATTCATTTAGTAGTTCATAATATTTATTTTGAAGACATTTTCAATTGAAATTCTGAACTAGAAAGTTTCTCATATTTAAAAATCTATGAAGAGAATTTTATAGTTCTCTGTTACTAGAACTGAAATCATGCAGAAGAACTGCATGAAGACATCAAAGTTTGAATTTACAAACTTGAAATCTTTTTCACCCTGAAGTAACTCACAATTAATTTTAATTTCTCGTAAGAACAAATAAACCAGACAAGTTTTTTTTTTTTATGACAAAAATTGTTTCCCACCCCAAGAAAACCACACACCACGTTTGCGAATAAAGAAAAAAAAAGTGTGTTCTAAATTTTGTCAAATTAAAACTCGCCCAATTTGTCGGGAGTGAAAGTCCTACCCGGTAAGTGACCCCCCTCCAGTGTACGACGTATTTGGGCTAGACGAGGGTGTAAAAGTAAAAAAAAAAGTGTTTATGATAAATCCAGTTGCTGGCCGATTTCCAGAACGGTTTTCGCAGATCCCGACGGATGAGACTATAATGTAGCAAACCGAGTTGTAATACTCCGGAATGATAACTGGAGGTGATGAAGTGATAAAGATCTCATATATGTTAAACCTAATAATTAGCACCTAATGGGATCAAATCTCTTTTTCTCCTTTTTTTTTATTGCCCCCTTTAACCCTGCAACCCTCTCTATTTTTTTTTCTCCGTCTTTTTCTTGCCTCAAAGACTTAAGTTCTCATGTCATGTGAAAATTTTTGTAACCTTGCTCGGAGGCAGGCATGAAACCGGCCAGGGTTCTACATTAAAGCGGCAGTGTTGGACGTAATGTAGAAAGTGGTGGTGGATTAAAAGTGAGAATGTGACGACATCGGGACCTACACTCATAATTAGGAGGATTTTTATATTTTTTATGAATAGACTGTTTTTTTATTAAAATTTCATGTAATTTTCTTGTGCGATTGTGATTAATTTTGTTCGATAAAGCAACAGTATGTATTTTCCTTTTCCCCTATTATTTCCAAATCAGATTTATATTTGCTCCGTCCCTGACCCTTTCCCCTCCCCCCCCTTTACACCACCACACAAAACACCCTTTTTTCATATGTATATTATTAATAAGGAGGAATTATTAATCTTTTACTAATTTTTCATTCTACTGCAAATCCTTGCCTTCCCCCCCCCCCCCCTTATTTTCGCTTTCTTTGAAAATTACTTTGAGCTGCTTTAAACTTTTTGGAACAAAATATCGAAAGCCATGTTACTTGTGAAATGCCGGGTCACGATGGGTCAATATCTCGGCATTAATTATAAAAGCCTTGGAAGATGTTGGCAGGGCAATGTTTGTTTGCAGAACTGTTCAACCAGCAGAGAGATCGGAGAATCGGGGAGATCGTGGTTGGAGAAGATGTTAGGACAAAATACCCTAAAGGTGTCTCAATTATAATCTGTCTACAACATAGCAACAGCCAGAAAAGACTAAAATTAGCCAATAAAACAGGCATAAAAACCACAAAAAAAAATCCTCAAAAAAGAAAAAATTTGGTTCAGCGCGGATATAGTTTCGAATGTTTAACAAGTAAGGCTAACAGCTGGCGATGAAAATAAAAAGTACCAATAAATAGTATGAAGGGGAAAAAAAAAAACCTGTTCTCATATTTCTATTAATTAGGTAAATTTTCTCGAGCAAAACTAATAATGAAGGAACATAACAAACTGTTTGAAGAACTATATATATTTGTTGTTGTTGTTGTTAAGTTTTGGGAAATTATACTTTATACTCAAAAATGGCATTTATGAAAACATTTTAGATTTTTTTGACATTGATGACTTACATTATGATGACAAAAAATTTAAAAAGTTAAAAGATTTTTAAGAGTCTTTAATTGATGGATTGCCTTCCTGCTATGAGTTATACAATGTTTGGTTTGGTAGCATTGACATGGAAATGGCAAACAAATGTGAAAAAAAAACTGCTTTAATATATTTGTACCCCAACCCAACCCAACCCTACCCACTCCACCCAAAGCAGTTCTCTAATCTTATCTGTGGTTATAACAACTAGTCTAGGTATGTACTTCATCTTGCCAATTCATTTCCTTTCCCCCATCCCCCTCCCAACCCCCATCTGTTCTTTTTCCCTCAATTGTTTACTTTGATTTTCATTGTAATGAATTAAAAATTGATAGATGTAAATGAGAGATAAATTAACTGCTACAGGGAATAAACAGATGCAAGCCTGATTTGGAGGAAGGGGGGGGGGGGAAGGTAGGGGATACAGCGGAAGTCAGTGAGGGATCCGTGATAATATAGAGGGACCTGGGTAAATGAAAGAGTACCAAAAGGTGGCCCGGTGACATAGTTGTCCCCAGGGCCCCCACCTGGCTTTTGACGGCCCTCTTAGCAGATGAAAAGTCTTGCAACGAGTTTGAAAGAAAGTCACACATAAAAAGTCTTGTATAGTCCATATATGCAAATGGTTAAATAATTGCAGTATTTATGGACTGGTGATTTTTTTGTTTTCATCTGGAAAAGAGAGGGTGAAGAAAACAGAAAAAGAAACAGAAAAAAAAAGAAAAGAATGGATGTGTTACTATTATTTGAAGAAGAACTGTACTGTTAATACATGAAAGATATGGGGTTACCCAGGAGTGAGACTTCACCAAAGTCACAGTTATACGATCAGACGGATAAAAATCGGTTTACCCACATGAAAGAAGATGCGGGACAGCTTGACGGAGGAACAGATCCTATCTCTTGAACCCTGCAAAACCATCCGCCTATCTCTCTCCTCTCGCTGACTGACTGTCAGTCATTGTTCGGTAATCTGAATCGACGCAGGGGAGAGATTCTCACAGGAGTACGGTTCTCAGAAGAGCCCAAGTCCTGGTTGTCTGTCTCTCAAGCTTCAAAACTCACAAAGGATGAGTTTCTAAACAAGACAAAAAGGAATTTTATCAGGTCATTATCTTGTTAACTCATCCGAAACAGATCCGTAACAAAGACTAATTATAAAAACCGTTGTCTGCCATCCAAGATGATGGCTTAATCTTGATGTAGATATATCTATATATATATATATATTTTATTCCCTTCTCGAAATGCTGGCCTTGGGGGTCGTTTCAATTTCTGGAGCAGCCGATGGTGAGTAACACACATACACGAAAAAGAAAAAGGAAAAAAAAAATTGGGAAAGCATTTATGAATTTAAAAATAAGTCAAGTCTGTGTGATGTTTAGGGATAATTCCTTTTTATTTGAAATATTACTTCAGATTAGAGAAAGTAGATAAAGAGTACTTCATGTACTTTCATGATCAGAAAAGAGATTATCCTCACTAATTCTGCGATCGTCATAAAAAAATGACCGACCTCTCTGGGACTTTTGACCTATAATTAGTTCACACTGTAGCCGTTTGTGTCCTTTTACCCATTTGACTTCCTCAGAAATATTTTGCATTTTAGCCAGCAATATTATATTAGTAACTATAAAATATTGATATTGATAATTTCATAATTATCATGTAGGTTATGAAAATGTAGTTGGGATGGAGAAGGGGGGGGGTGGGGGGAGGATGTGGCACTACCAGAGTACTTCTCAACTAAAACAGAGTCTTTAAACTGAGTTCCGATGATCATGTATGTTCACATGGTCGAGTCACTCATTCACTCCAAGTTCTATCTTTATGACCGTATGAAATCACAAAATTTTGTTCTTTCACTGTCTGCTGCCCCCATACTCAGTAGATTTTATTCTATTACTGTTGAAATGTGAGAAAAAAACTTCCCAAAGAGAAAAAAACAAGGGGTGAAGAATAATGGCTTTTGTTTAAACCGGTATATAAACTACAAGTTTATCTGGGGCCCATTGGCTTAGGGCCTTGTTTCGTTGTTTAACATTAATATCATAAAAACAACGCCGTTTTTTTGTGAAACCCCCCTGGTAACTCTTGGCCTCATTGTTTTTTCGAGCAGTCGAATGTGTTTCTCCCACCAGCGGTATGTCGAACATATCTTGGTCACATATCTTAATGAAACCTATAAAACACTATGTTATGATAGTTGTGAGTGGAGCATGCTATGTTCTGTTTACATAGCCGCTAAATATTATTTCCATGTTACACTTTCTAAGTTACATATCAAAACCGTATCCCCCAATGACCTCACTGTGGGTGCCTAGGTTAAAGTACTCCCTTAAATGTTAACAGTAACATCCCTTGAGATTCATACCCTATTCAGCTTTGCTGGCTTCAATGCACAGGGTACCCCTCATATATATGTATATATATCTATATATACATACTTTATGTCATACCAAATTTTGTAGTAATATTCCGCTAAAAATTCCCCCTCTGCTTTAACAGATGGAATTATTTGATGATCTCAAAGTGATTAACATCAAACTCATTTCTAATCACTAAGACCTTACATTGTTCGGGCACAAAGAATTTTGATACTTGGCGGGCGAGTCGACCTCTCACCAGGCCATTTACACACAAATCTCAGAACTTCGGGTCGCCCTTTCTGTTGTTATAATCGGAAAACGGTTAATACCCATGGCCGCCGCAGGTCCAAGCCCCCACGGCCCTTTGCTCCAATTACGAGGTCTTCCGTCGATCCGGCCGATTAAGTGCAAGCCCCGTTAATTTACGCAAGGGCAGTTGTCATCCGCAATCAGATGGTCTCGCTCGAGAGCGATACAACCACCATCAAAAAAACAGGGCACAAACGATTATACCATAATTTGCATCCTTCGGCGACTTTATAATCGTCCCTCAACAAGGACACCTGTCACTTTCCCTCTTGGATTGGTCGGCTCAGTTTTACGTAGGAGGAGGAGCAAAACGGTTAAGAAAAAAATATATGTAAAACGGTTAAGAAAAAAATATATGTAAAACCTGGAAAAAACGGAAAGAAAATTAGAAGTGTCACGGTGGACAGCTCCTGTCGTCCCTCCTCCGTCCGTCCGTCTTCTGGAAGGTGTGTAACTTCAGGGTGAGCGGGATCATTAGCCAGATATCACAGGAAGCCTCTGGACCTTGAACATAAGCATGTTGAGTGCATGTTTGTTTACGTGACCACTTAAAGAGAGGCTAATTACCTGAGATCGCTTCCATCAACTGAGTTAAGGCCTTTTCTCTTTGACACTGACCCAACTCTTTTTTTAAAATAACATTATTCTTCTGGGGTGATAGATCCTAACGATGTCACACGTCCATGAAATTTTTTTTCTACTTTTTTTTTCTGTTTTTCTTCTTGAAAACTAGACCAGTTTTCTGGCACCCCCCACCGACCGATTGAGTAATCGAAAATGTCGTTAGCTAACAGTCGGCAAAACTGGTAATTTTTGGATACAAGTAGGTTGGAAACAGTTACCCCTTTTTATTCTGCTTAATAAACAATTCCCCCCCCCCCCTTCCATTCTGACAAAACAAGAAAAAGAACAGAAAAATTTTGTCAAATAGTTTGAAGGCCATGGGTATTGTTATTAGCCTAGATGATTGCAACCTAACAATAAATCTGACCCAATTATTTGAAGTGGCTCTTTAAAAGTATCAAAATTAATTATCATTTCCACATTTTACCCTCTTTTTCTTTTGTTAGGAAGAGTCTATTGTGAAGATAGGTAACAATAATAATAAAGATGAAAACAAAGAAGTAATCCATAATTGGGTTAAATCAATCGTTCGCCTTTCTTGTAGCTTTGTTGGTATTTGGATCAAACCATTTCTTAATGCTTTAAGTCACTTAATTGTGCTGAATTTGATTGGTTTGTCTAACCTTATAAACTGATTCTTTGACCCTCATGTAGCAAAAAGGGTTGTGTATATATATATATATATATAATAACATAAAGTCTGTTCAAAGTATCTCTTTCGAGATCCGGCTTTAGGAACCACAAATGATTTCGAGTTGGTTAGCATCATGTTTGATCTCTAGAGTAAGGCAAAATATGTCACCAAAAACAGAACTAGTATTGTTCGATACAGGTGACAAACGCCTACAGTGGAATTACGACCTTCCTCACCGGTTTCGAACCTCTGGACATACAATCTGCGTCCATAGCCTAGTGGTTAGGGTGTCCGCATACAGAGCGGAAGGCCCGGGTTCGAATCCCGGTGGAGGCTGGAAATTTTTTCACTGTTCTTGATTTTCCAACACATTACGATTTCATTTATATATATATATGTATATATATATATAATAAATGAAAATAATGAATTTTTACAGTGGAATTGTTTAAATATTAGAATGTGAGTCAAATTTTGTACATAGTTGAAGGGTTGAATCCTTGATATAAAAGCTTCAGACCATATTTGGTTTACATTGGTGGTGGGTCCAATGGGCCCAGGTGTTCTCTCCTAAAAATTAGTTTTAGCACTAAAATTGAGCTGCAAACATAACTTTTGGCCAAAACAATGAATTACACAGCAGCATTCGTTTCATTTTACAAATGTTCTCTAATTCGTTAGTAATTAGGGTATCTGCCGATATTTATCTCCTGGCCCCCAGAAGTCCTAGATGCATCATGTTATTTATCTTTTTCCTCAAATAAAAGGAAAAAAAGAATATAAACTTCAGAACGGTGAATTAACAGTGACACTCCCTTTAAAACTGTAAATAAAACTGTGTGAAAAGTGCTAAAAATATGCAAAGTGTTTTAGGGTGCTTCTAATCTGTTAAAATCTTCCAAATGCTTTTTTTTCTTCTTTTTTTCGTAACTATGAGAATGAAGAGGGTAGGATATTAAGGAACCTTTAAAACTGTGTGGTGTGGTGTGATGTTACATAGTGACCAGAAGTAAATATAATTTCTTGCTATGTCTTTTCTTCAATAAACATTTCCTTGCATTGCCCAGTGTCTTAAAAAATGTATTTTTATCGACACCAGCTGAGATGAAATGACAGAAAGATCTGTGGATGATGGTTGTCATCAATTTCCTTCTTTCATACCCTTCTCCTCTCTCTCTCCTCTCCTCTCCCTCCCCTCTCCCTCCCCTCTCCCACCCCTCTCCCACCCCTCTCCTTCCTCTCTCCCTATCACTTTATGTAGACCAACCTTCCATTTAAGAGACATTTCACTTATCACGGTGTTCCCTCTTTCTTGCAATTTTCCTGTTTTCTTTCAAACCATGGAACATATCCTGATTGGTTAAAACAAAATTTACCAAGATCAAAGAGAAGGAGAAAAAAGAGAAAGTAAGAAAGAGGTGGAGGCAGAAAAAAGAATCAACAGTTATATCATGTCTAGATTGAGCAAAAAAACAAATTTCTTCTATAAATATTACGAAAAGTAATAAAAAAATGAAAGAAAAAAGTGAAAAGGAATAGATACTTCAAGATTTAAAAATTTGGTTCCCTAGCCTGAGAATGACACCTGTGTAAATGTTGGTGTTTGACCCTCTTAGGTTCCCCTAAGGTCACTATTTGTTTTCTGTTAGTCTTACCGTCCTGGCACGGAGGAGGTCTCCGCTGTGTCAGCGGCAATTGTGGTCAATTTGTAAAGGAAACAACTTGTTTGGAGTTTTTTTCTTCTTCCTCTCCCTTTTTCTCCCCCTCTCCCCGTCAACCTCTCGGCATCATCACGGAGTAGGCGGTCAGTTCTCCGGGCTAATAAAAGAGTCAAAGCTCTAAATAACAATTACCGAGACAAAGGAATACAAAAAGAAAAACGTTGTTTCCAATTTATTAAGAAAGAAAATTCCTGACGGAGTTTAGTTGTCTATAGTTTATAATTAACATGACAAAAGCCTTGCAGTATATATAATAAAAATAGCAAAGTAGGTTGATAAATTTAGATACATTTATCGGTATTATTAATATCTCCCCCCCCCCCACAAAAATGTAAAGAATAAATAAGAATTTAGCCTGAGTCAAGGTCCTTTTTTGATCAGGAAATATTTTGGAAAAAATATTTTTTCCTTCTTCTCAGGAGTTGACAACTTAATTTTTGAAGTCGTGCCTGTTCATGCCGAGGTGTAAATTCATGAACTGGTATTATTATTAAATGTTCCAATTTGAAGAAAAAATGTAGAAATAACCATGACAACAATTGGACAAAATATTGTCTTTCCCTCAAGAAATATTAGACCCAAATATGAATTAAAGTATAAATATTTAAATTGTAATATTAAATGGAGCTATTGGAAAGTCATCAATATGCCTTGAATTAAAGAAAGGAAAATAAAAGGAGGAGGGGGAGGGGGAGGGGATGGGGTTGGTTGAGAGAGGAAAGAAGGGGGGAAAAAAAGTAAGATTTGGGGATTGTGAAATGATCTTGAAATATATTACCGTAACAGTTAAATAAAAAAAAGTTTTGAGCTTAAGTAAGCTATGGGGAACTTTGGGAGGGCTCGGCTTTAAAGCTGTTTTATTTATTTGTTTTCTTCTGTTTGAATTAGGCAGAAACTTTTTGCTTATTCTAAAGATTATTGGTGGTATTGGTACATAGTTTTGACAATCTCTCACTCCAGGCAAGAGATGTAACTACTAATGGATAAAACTATCTGGCTGCTCTATGATGAGTATTTATGCAACCTTTCTATAGCACTACACTGGAAACTTTGTGTCCCAGAAATTTATTGCGATATGTCATATTTGTCATTTGGCAAACCTGTATTAAAGTTTATTCCTTAACTTTAACTAACTTCCTGGGCATGAGTTCCTTCATATTTCCATTAATGGTTGGGTTAGAGATATGATTCTATCAGATGGTGGCAGTTGCAACACAGCCAGCTTTAAGTGGTTAACTTGACCATGAATCTTGTATCTCTCCAACTTTTGCCCCTCCCCACCTCTTCCTAACTGCCCCCACACCCACCACCCCCTTCCCTTTCCACCTCCTCAATTCACACACAGATATAATAAAGAACGTTGTCATTTAATTACTGAATATTTAGGATGGTTGACTAAAACTAGACAATAGCAGGCTCGTTGGTATAACCAATATCTCTACAGAGGGGTATCATCGGAAGGAGGGGGGGAGGGGGATGTCAGGTGGAGAATATTCCAGTACCTTTTCATCACCTTCTCCATCCCTCCCCCCACCCATTTACCTTCCCAACTTTCATTACCCTTTTCCTTTCTTGCCATCTCTGGCATTTCTTATCTCAATAAGAAAATGTTAACAAATTATGTTAAAAAATATCAAAATTATAATGACTGGATATCTCAATTCTCATAACTTTAGAGCAATTCTGTCAGTTTCTGACTTAACACTACATGAGCTGACAATAAGTCGGGATGGCAGACAAAAATTTCTTTTCGATGGAATATTATTCTGTATCTGGGAGCCTGTGAAATCCTTCATCTTTGATTTTTATTTATCTATCTATCTATCTGTCTGTCTATGTGTCTGACTGTATGACTGTCCATCTGTCTGTCAGTGTATTTTCAAAATCAATTATTGATGCTGATAATGTCATACTAACTCCCTTTAAATACAATTTGCTTTCATGGGTTTTGTTGATATTTTGGTTCGGTTTTACCGCAACTATTATTATTCTTGCGAGTACTTTTATGATTTCAATTTTTCCGCTGCTTTTGGATATCTTCCTGTTTTTATTTTTATCTTTCCTTTCTTTTTGTAAGCAGACTTTAATAAGTGAATAGTGAATGACTATTTTTGGACCAAAAAAACATCTTACAACTGCTGTTTTACTCATTTCTTGTCATGCCATATCCATAACCAGGAAAGAATTTCTAAAGCAAAAAGATGTCATATGCCATATTGCTTATTAATAAATTTGAAATGAACAATTTTTTTTCAGTTAGCAATAAACACAAAAAGGTATTTCAAAGTTTTTAGTAAAAATGCTAGTGACCAAAAAAAGAAAAAAATATAAAAATAAATTTTTTAACTAAACAAACAATGAATTACTTTTACATTATGAATGAATCACCCACTGTTATAAATTTGAATATATTTTTATATTTAAGTAGGTAGTGACAGACCAAATAAAATAATAAATAACAATTAAGCGATAAACAAACGCTAAGTTCAGTCTTGTTAAAATTAAGAATGAAATGCCATTTTAATATCAGAATATGGTTCTTGCCAAAAAAATTTTTTTTAAATTAACAAAGACATTGATGATCCCCTCAACTCCCCGCCCCCACCCTCCCACCACCCCATAAAAAAGTGAAAGTCAAAGGAGGGATTACCATTCAATATCCTACTTTAAGATGACAGCATAAATAAACTTTTTGCTGATTAAAATCAACTCTCCACACAACCACCCACCCCTTCCCCCCTTATACCCCCCACACACATACGGAAAGTGGATAAAATGTGAAATTTTGCTTGAAAAAGATAAGAAAACAAGGAAAGATGAATGGGAGGAAGAACTCGATTTGATTTTCCATTAATTAAAATCGTCCCTCTGAGAACAAACAAGAGACTATTCCATAAATTCAAGTTGATTGCCGAAGTGACACCTGTATGGTGTCTCGGTTGTTGGCACGGTTACAGCGGGCCAGATGTGAGCTGCCCGATTTTAAACTTGACCTCTCACCATGTATACCCTGCAAACGTCACCATGATGTTCATGTTGAACATGACAATGGGAGTAACTAAGCATAATTTTATGGTTGTCCCGAGGGTCTGAAGACGTGAGCGCACCCACCGTGTGAGTGTATTCATGAGCTGATGTACATGCAGAGGGGCGACCTATGACCTCTCCTAGGTATCACGTTGTGATGTAGGTGAACAACCGACCCCTTAGCCCAGGATGGGACCTTAAAATTGGGAAATTGCTTTTGTCAATTGCTACAAATTTGGCAACAATATTTTTAGTCCGTGGAAGTTATTTTTGAGGAGGGAGCCCCAAGGTTAAAGGGAAAATACCTGAGAATAAAAAAATGTCCTTTTTTAAAGTTTTCCAGCCAGCTACAAAATGATATTAATCATTATGCTGAAGGGGTGAATGCCCAGATTCATAGAATAGTGGGAAGGGAAGGGGGGGGGTGCAGAAAGGGGGTGTCAGAGGCCATTCTTTAAGATGTGGGATGCAATTCCCGGAGATCAGGAATTTGGATCATAAAAAAGAAGAAGAAGTAAAATAAATAGTAATATCAATTAAAGGATCAAGACTAACATTAAAAACAGAAGTTGTTTTTTTCTTCAAAAAAATGTTCCAAATGCTCTTCAATGAAATTTTTGTTCTGCTTTCCTTCTTTATTGGTTTCTTTTTTATTTTATTCATTGTTTCCTTCTCTATTGTTTCATGTTTCTTCATTGCTTTTTTAATTGATTTTTTAAAACTTTTATCCCTATTGTTTTTAGGTGACGAAGATTCCGCGAACGAAGAAAACATTGTCTCCAATGGGGAGATAGACGAGGATAAGCAAGAGACCACCCGGTATTCAGGAGGACTTGGCCCTCTTGCCCCACCGGAGGACATAGACTTACCCCCAGAGTTTGAGCTCAGGGAGAGCCAGAGACATCAAGGTCATCTCGGAGTCTTTTCTCTGGTGAACATACCAGAGGGGACCGCGTTCACGACGAGAGGGACGTCACCCGCCGTGGAGGATTTGAACCGTTACCAATACAGCCAGATATCGGATCACTTTAGCGTGAGTAAAACAGCTCATTTTTTTTTCTTTTTTTTTTAATTTCCGTACTTGTAACTAACACAGAGATTTTTGGAAAATAAGATTACAGAATTGAATGAATAAACCAGGTTGCTTCTTCAGCTCTCTGAGCAATTGATGTCAAAATTCATATTAAATAGAAATATGGGAAGAATAGTCAAAGTCTTATCAATAAACAAAAAAAAATATGCGAAGAATGTTGGAATACTTGTACGGCCTGAATATCACTCTTGTTTACTTTAATATTAGAGGGCGCTGTTTGTATTGAGGCTACTTACATTAGCAGTAATATTTGCTGTGACCATGCATTTCACATAGGCAGATAGAAGTTACCTTTTATCCTCTGTTATCTGTTATTGAAAAATTAACTAAAATTAAGTACAAAAATGAAATTGGGTGGATATACCATCGTTGGGCCTTGTGATAGTACACTGTAATGTGTGCATATTTGAACAATTACTACACAATAATATGAGGAAATAGTTTTTAAACTTTGCTTTAAACTTTACTGTGAAAGATAGTGCTATAAAAAATAAGTTTTTCATGAATTAACAGAGCATTCTGGCAAATGTTTTGGGTACTTAAATGGTCACATGAAATTTAAAAAAAAGAAGTCCCTTCTCATGTGGATTGTGATTTTTTCGTTCTTTACTTCTCTTTACAACAATTCTAAAGTCATAGAATATTTCCTAAGAGACTTTGTAACAAATGTGTATGCCTCTTAGACTTTTGCTTGAAGTTTAAAGGGACACTTTGAATGTCTCTTTTCAAGGAGCTTACTGTAAGGTTTTACTTGATGAATGTCTTTGTTGTATATCTCTGACTGTCAGTCAAGACCTTCTTATGGAAGGCTGAAACTGATCGAAAGGAGCTTTATATAATAATATGCTAAATAGCATCTAGACATTCGCAGTGATGTCTCTTATCATTATTCTTGAAACTAAATTAAAGCCTGCATACTGCTTTAAAGAGTATAGCACATAATCTTATTTGATACTGTCAATGAGGGGGGGGGGGGGTGTTAGTGTTTGTGTGATACTTGGAACTGTTTAAAACCAAAATGTTACTATAAAAGAAGTGGGAGAAGGGAATATTTCTTGTTTTTGTTATTAGTGTGATTCTTTAAACTTGAATCCCAGAATGCTGCTTTAAAGGTGTTTAGAATATAGTTTTCTTTTCATATACTGTCCATGTTGTGTGCGTTTCTTAGTGTAATGCTTAAACGTAATGAAACCCAACATGTCACTTTAAAGGAGTGTAGCATATAGTGTTCTTTGATACTATCAATGGTGTGTATACATGTTAGTGTGTTGCTTAATACTAAGCTTAATGAAACCCAACATGTTACTTTAAAGGAGTGTAGCATAAAGTCTTCTTTGATACTGTCAATGGTGTGCATACCTCGTAGTGTGTTGCTTATTAAGCTGAATAAAACCCTACATATTACTTTAAAGGAGTGTAGCATATATTTTTGTTTGATGCTGTCAATGGTGTGTATACCTCTTAGTATGATGCTTAGTAAACTTATGAAACCCTACATGTTGCTTTAAAGGAGTGTACAGTATGTTCTTGTGCATAATACGGCCAATGTTATGTAAGCCTTCTTAGTACAATTCTTTGTAGCTGAATTAAACCCTGAAAGGTCCTTTAAAGGATCTTTTCAAAAATTGTTTTTGCGACACATAGTCAATGGTGCGTGCACATATATATATCCCATATTTTTCATAACTTTAATTTGGACAAATCTCTGAATTTTCTTATAAAATTAGGATGAAATATTCCCAAGTCTAGACTCTGTAATATCATCTAACCTTTCCTTCAACCCATCAACACCAGTTTTTCAAATTCTGATATATCAATTTTTTTTCACATTTTTTGGGGAGCGATTTGATAAATAAAAGGTAATAAAAAAAAAATTGTATAGATGGTACTGCAATATCTTCATCCATTGAGATACCTCTCCTTGAGGCTGACATGCACTAAAGACGTCCTGATAAACTTTAACCAAGATGTCAGCTACTTCAGCCCATCTCGTTTGCTGATGCCAAAAGGAGAGGCAGGTTTGGATACTGGATGACTGATACTAGTGTCATTTGAATGTGATAAAATAATCAAAGAATCTTCACCCCAAATTAGCCCTTGCCATGTTTACAGACAAGGCCCTACTCCACGCATCGACTGAACGTGACTGCTTCCAAGCGAGATACACAAAACACAAAAACGATAAGAATTCAAAGAAACAAAAGAAACAAAACAAAGATGAAGAAAACATAAAGCATAGAAATAAAATTTGTTCCTTATGTGTTACAGCGCTGTAACACATAAGGAACAAATTTAAAGTTTTTCTTCTCATTGGTATAAGGAAGAGGGAGCTTTGTGGAGGGAGTGAAGGGGTGTGGCAGTGGGTGGGGGGGGGTTAGAATTAGGGTACAGACAAATCGTGCTGTTTAAAGCTGTTTTACTCTGTGTTGGACATGTTATTCTGTGTCATTCTAATCAAACCATGTGATATGAATTCACTGATAACCGGATACCGCTGTATAACCAAGAGTGCTTTTGTAGTTAACAACTATCTGGCAGAGCGGTTAATCAATGAAGTTATTAACCGGGTAAGCTAACAAAGACCCCATTTTATGTGATGCTTTATCTTTAGGTTAGCAAACCTTTGAAACTTTTACTGTGTATTTCCAGGAATCCTGGTACCTAAGTCATTCAGGAGAAATTTGAATTAGGCTCCCCCCTTCCCCTTCCCCTTCACCCCCCTTTAAAATTCTGTTCATGTATAGCAAGGTGTTATATTTGGATCAATTGTGATTTTATTTCTTTTGTAAAATTCTAATTATTTTGGTTCAAACGGTCAACCAAATTCAGGCAAAGAGCCAACCCTCTCCAATCTTTAAAGACTGAATTAATAGTGCTTACAATTTTTAAACCTCAAAACTTCTAAATACTAGAACTAAGTTGTCAGATTACTTTCAAGCACTAAAATGAGGTTAACTATTTTTATTTATTTTATTTTTTTAATATCAGTACTGTATGTTAAACTTTTTGTACATTATAAACCATTTAGACAGTCTGTTTGACCAGCTTTTAGATCAAATTATCTGCTGATAAATGTGCAAAAGTTAATCTTTTTGATAATGGTACACCATCACGACAGGCGCGTAGCGAGGAATTTGACAAGGGATGGCGAACCTGTAGGCTAGTGATCAGAGCCATAGATTCGACATTGCAAACTACCAAAGCGTAGCGCCATCATGGGTTGGCGCGAAGCATCCAAGAAAGTTTTGGCCAAATGCCTCCCAGATCGCTGGAAATGGCACTTCCCAGGCCTTGTAAGTTGCATCTTAGCATTTTCTCTTTTTTTTTTCCCCTCTTTACTAGCGATATCATAAAAATATTAAAACAATTTTTTTTAAATATGCTCAAGGGGGGGCAGCTGCCCCCTTCGCCCCCCCTTGCTACGCGCCTGGTTAATGGTACACATCGCAATCGCTCATCAACCTTTGACCTGATCATGTGTAGTTTCCACTCCCTTCCCGAGGGACTCCTGATACCTCACTTGATGTTACATCATCATGATCATACGGTTTCAGTCTCGATGTAAATTAAGAGGACTTGGGTGGATCAAGAGTGGATCAAGTTGGTTGGTTTTCTAGCCCAGGCTCTTCTTCCAATCTTGGGTGAATTTTCTAAAAATAGTTACATGGAAGAACATCTCTTCACAGATAGTTGACAAGATGGTTTGTCTGGAGGATGCCATGGCGATGATTAATTCTCCAAGAATGTTTCTTGTAACTGATCAAAACTTCAAAAGTTTGGTTTACAGGGAAAGTGAGATAAATTAGGGTACTTCTGAGTTTTATCTCTTTTGATTTTTTACCAGAGGAAATATTTTTTTTTTTAAGTATTAACCTTTTTCACTTTCATAGCAAAAGTGGCTGTGTGCATGATAAGATAATGTAAGTGGGATAATGATACTGTGAAACTGTTATGTCAAAGGTCATGATTCATATTAAAGTAAAGTAAGAAAAAATGTCAGCCATATGGAAATAATCCACCCTCCCCATCAATGTTAAGTATCAAACATTTTTCTACATTTTGGGTAACAAAGAATTTCCTTATATATAGGAAGCTTCATGAATTGTCAATTTTGGAGCTGGATGTTTGGGAAAGTTAAATTGACATACGGGGGGGGGGGGGGGGGGGGGTCAGGTGTCAGTAAATTGGAAAATTTATTGTAATTTTCGATTGATAAAAGATATGAGATGGGTATCATGCTATCATTTGATATTTTAGATTTGAAACTGACTTTCTAGAAGACAAAATTTTCCTTGACAGATTAAGTGTTACTCTGCCATTGTCCATTGCCACAATGGTAAACGCTTGGGTTCACTATTATATAATTGTGTTTACTTTTAACACAAATCTATTTTCTGGAGTTTAAAACAAAATATGGAGAGTGTAGTCGAAATTAGAATTTTCTCTCAAACTATAGTGAGATATTAAGTAATTGCTGTTAGCCTTTAGTGTACCAATGTGTAGTGCTGAATTGATGTTGTACATTAATTCTCAATGTTGGATATGGTGGAAGGTAAGGGAAGGGGAGGGGTAGATGAGAGGTAGTTAGGATGAGTGAGAGATGGCAGGGGATGAGGGGGTGGGGGGAGATTAAAGCATTGGAAACAATTTGTTTTGAAAAAAAGTTTGCAGATCTGAATGTAATTTGCCAAAAATGCATAATAGTATTCTTCAGCTTATCGAAGGTATCACTGCTGTGTTCCACAGTTCCACTTCCCAAATATCTCATCCTTACACCACTTCCCAATCCCGTCCCCCCCCCCCCCCACATTCCCTGCACTACGTTCTTGAAATTTTCCATGTACATAAAGCTTGTCAGTATTTTCTTTATTTTTTAATTATGAAGAATAGTAAAAAAAAAACCCAAGGAATAACAAATGGAGAGGAAAAGAAAAAAGACTTGAAAGCATAGAAAATGGAAATAAGTGGACTTGATTATAAAGGGTATTATTTTCATTTTCCAGGGTCAACCCTCTCTCCCAGTGCTTCTCCACCCCTCCTCTCCTCTCCCCTCATGCCATCCCTCCTTTCCCAACTAATACGAAAATAGATCTTTCCCTCCTATTCTTTTTTTGTCCTGGCAATCTTGAAAGGAAGGAATCTCTAATCAAGCACTTTGACAGGAGTTGAAGTAATGTTTGTATCCATGACCTTGACTCAAGTAAATAGAGCGGAATCGTTGCTAAAATAAGTAAAGTTTGCTTTAATTGCTAAGCAAAGCTTGGGTGTGATCCCAATGTGTGTATTGGAACAGAATAAGGGCCTCTCTATCTCCAGGTTTGTTCCGTTGAAATAATTACGACAAGTAAATCAAACTGCCGAGAATCAATTGTGACGTCAAAGAAGAGAGACGCAAATTTGACAAGAAATTTCAGTCCGTTTCGGAGATTAGTATCCCTCGATCTACCCCCCCCCCCTCTTCCTTTCTTCCAGCCATGCTTTCATACTTACATCACATAAGATCTGTTAAGGTTAAGATTTAAATTTGGTCCACTGAGAAATTAATATCATGATATTAATGGAAGTGGTTTTAAAATATTTTTTAAAGATAAAAAAAAGGACTACTAAACATAATCCCTACTCATTTGAATCCACCAAATTAGCACCAAAGATTCCATGAAATAAGGCAAAATTTTCAAACTTGTTTTCATTTAACAAAAAAAAAAGTGTACAAATATTTCATGAAATTTATAGCACTCATGCAAAAAAAGGCTTCTGTCCTCGTCTTGGACTAAACGGTTCATAAAAAACTCGCTAATTAATACTGGCTAACCATTTTGTAACGAATTAACATTTCTCATTTGCATATGTGAATATTAATACATGGTTTGGCCATTGTGATGCAAAGTTGGAATACAACATACCTGTATAACTTTAAGCTAAGGTTATAAAACTAGTTTTTTTTATCATTTTTTTATTTATTTTTTTATTTGTATTTTATATATTAAGACCTAAATACTTTATCCAGAAAAGGAGGGCAATGGATAAATATGGCCAGACCTAAATAATATTACCAAAAAATAGGGTTATTATTGAGTAAGGCCACAGGTGAAGGAATAACAGTGGTCATAAGGGAATAGGATTCTTTAATAGGAGGATGCTTCCATGTCAGATTCTATTTGGTTTGAAATCTGTTTAAGAGGGTCAATGAATAAGTTTAACCCTATCAAAGACCCCCTACATCATGAAAACTTGTTTAATATGCTTTAAGTTGATCGAAGCACAGGCAGGGAAGATGTAGAAGAAAGCCAAACAAAATAAAAATAACAGGCAAGGAAACAGAAGACATTAGATCTGTATACATAAAGCTTGTGTGTATGCAAAAGACAAAAATCTGTATGTCTTAATGATCTGCTATTGGCTCCAATTATAGCACGCTTTAGCTAGGAAAGTTTTGTGATTACGTAATAGACCTGCCACGGTGGTCAATCGACCTGCAGGCTCTACAATTTAGCCTGCATAGCTTCTTAACACTATTAGGCTCTTTGTGTAAACACTGTGTGGAAATATGTTCATGTCTACAGTGTAGTTAATCAAACAGCGTTCACACAAAGACCCTCATACAAGAAGAAATATGTGGCAGGCGTTGCAGACTAATTGGTAAAAAGAGGTCATTTTACGACCAAGGCAGGTCAGTTACGAAATCTCAAGAAACTTTTCAATGATAGCGTGCTATAGTTGGAGTCTATTACAGCAGAACTTTAATGAAAGTATGAAATATAAGGAATGGATTTTGAGGGAGATTCTTCTCTGGTTGATCAAGGTCAAAAATTTCAAAGCGGGATATAAAACTGTATAATTGTAATAAACTGGCTTAATTACTAGGACAATTCTTTGGCTTTAATAGGCCATATAATCATTAGGCGAGCTTTATACTTAAAATATTCTTTCACTTTTTTTATTCAGAAAATTAAGAAATGTCGTTACTTTACATTGAATGAGGTAAACGAAGGGAAAGAAGGGGGGGGGGGGAATTATATATCGATTTTTGACATGCAAGGTTTTTACAATTTATATATTAATATATAGAAAAAACATATCCTCCATAAAAAGTTACAGAATTTTCTGACAAATTTATGTTGATTCTTGTAGGTATGTTTCGTATAAACATGTTAAAATGGGACAAAAACAAAAATCGATCTTGGCAGTCTTTTGACCCTGGGTTAGAAGTGAGATGTCCCTATGGTATAAGATAAGTAACATTTATCCTGTTAGTTTTAAACACATGGTACTTGAAATGGCACTGTATGGATATGATGGACATATGGTAGACGGGGAGAGTGTATGGCTACAAGTTGTCAGGGAGGAAGGGGGCGGGGAGGGGGGTGGAGGAGTTTCAGAGAGGGAAAAGTGCTAACTTTATAAACCAAGGCACAAGTTGTTTGTCTTAAGTTTCTTAACTGAACTACAATTGTATTATAATTAAGTTTATTATGTATGAGAACAAATTTGTCAGACCCAAAGGAACCAAAAAAAATATTAATAGGAGTGTGTAGAAGCAGTATTCCCTACAATCATACTGTGGTCACTTTGATACATTTTGTGTTACCTTTTGAAATTTGTTTTAACACAAACTCTTAAAATTTAAACAGCACCCAAGCATTCAAAATAAAGTGTGGAAAATATTATTTATACCTAATCTTAAAGACGAAAGAACGATAAAACTAATAGTAATGATAAATCCTATGTAGCAGTATATAAACACCTTGGTGAATTGTTGAAAAGGATGGGGTGTCAGGGGTGGGGGGGGCGCAGTATGTCACAGATCCAACCAGTTGCTTAGTAGGCCATAGTACATTTTATCATGGACTAAGAAGTCCGTGCTCTTTCGTAGTTTTTGTAAAAAGTTTTTGAAGAAAAAAAAAAAAAAATCACTCGATGAGTGATCTTAAAGCAATCAAAGATGGGTTTGCTTGGAAATTATGGGCCTCTGTAAATTTGATTTTGCCCCAAAAAAATTAAACATGAATCTGTATTCATTTCTCAAAAAAAAAGAAGAATGGAAAAACATAAGGGAAGATAAAAGAGACACACAGAAAAAAAAATGGAAATAAAATCTTTGACACCTGTCAGATCAATTCTATGGACCCAAATAGGTCAACTGATTGACTGACAGGCCTTGGGACAAACGGACTGACTGATCAAATTGGTTGCACAGATCTAGACAAACAGATGACATAGGGGCCCTTGTTCCCATCCCTTTCAGAAATCTAATGGAAGAGACGAAATATTGCCAATATCACCGAGCATCACATGCAATGGAACAAGTCCCTGTTTTCTGTGTAAATTGACAATCTAAGTTTCTGAAGTGTCATCCACTTACCCCACCTTCACCCCCCCCCCCTTATCTCTCTCAATAATTCTAACTGAATATCACCTTCTTTGCGGTTCCCAACGAAACAGAACAGAAAAAGAAAAATCTATTTGCGAGACAATTTTGAATAGAACGATCCTGAATATGAAAAGAGTCTAACAATGGTGGAAAGGAAGTGCACCCAATTCGTCAACAAATTCCTGCCTTTGATCGAGGTATTGTTGAATCCTATCCTCTTTTGAACGTGATCTCTCATAAAACAATTTTGTTATTCTGAGGAATGCATTTAAGAACTGACAGGGTTCTTTTGTCCAGCAGCTGATCGGTAGCAAACACCACTTTGTGGTATCAGAGATTACAAAAGAAGGGATGGTCTTTTTTTACCACCCGTTTGCAGTCTTTCAACCTTTCTTCTGCTATTTTTTTAACAGTGATTACTCGGTTAAGTATGGGAGACATATTGTGATTGTGAACTTGTTGTGTAGGGAGGGGGTTGTTGTATATCGATTGGAATACTTATACTGAAGTAAAAAAATTAAGTCCATATTTGGGGGGCAGGGGAATAGGAATAGGTTATATTGATACTTTTGAAGTCATTTATCTAGCAAGAGATTAACCATGCTATGGTGTGGAGAGAAGTATGAAGTCTAGTGGTGAATGGAAGGGCCGTAGCCAGTCAAAGGGTGGGTGGTGGGCGAAGGGTGCTTGGGGATTATAGGTCACATGCTCCATGGTGACGGTGCATGAGTTTTGGCTTATGTCATACACACCTTGCATACCGGCAACAATGGAACTTTCACTACACAGATGTAGTTAAAATGATGGATATTTTATTTTATTTATTTGTTTTCCCACAAAAGTACAAAGTGGAGGGAAGTCTTCCATAAAGCTGAAAAGCTTAAGAGTGTGGAAGAAAAGAAAAAATATATATACACATATACATAGAAATATAAATACAAATTAAATGTTCATTACATATGTAGTAATTACATACAGATATAATTTGGTAGAAGTCAGTAACTAGCTATTATTTCCTTACATAACCACTTCTTAAAGGATGCGACTGACTTTTTACTCTTTGATAACACTCTTTGATAACACTCTTTGATAAATGTTAAAGCTCTTTTGCATCTAAGCCTACTTACCCCCTCCCCCCCCAAAAAAAAATTCTCCTTTTGCTGATCCCCTGCCCAGTGAGTGGGTCGAGAGGAGGAAGATTTGTTGCAACTATTTTGAAAGGATGTGGAAACGTATTTAAGAAATACATATATAAATGATAATAAATATGGTTACTGTTGCATTTTGGTGTTGCTTTGCCATATATGTGACCCAGCCATGTACTACTCTACACACATAATTGGATAGTTTTCCCTTCGAGATCACTCTAACTAAGAGATTCATATGGTTATATACTGCCACTCTGCTGTGCCTAAATTTGTTACTACTAACCCTCTAGTATCAATACAGAAAATTTTGGTGTCCCACAAATTTAATGTGCAGACAATTATATTTCATCGTCAACTCTTTGAACCGCTTTCCTAATTTTTCTCATTCGACCTGCTGCGACTTGGGTATAATTCATAAGTATTAAGACAACTCAATAATGCAAAGAAAAGACACATATAAAAAATATACTCCAAAATCACAACACCATATATACACAATTCTGTCCGTATGTACATCACACGCACAACAATGGTAATCTGCTTAACTATATTTATGTCGATGACAGTTTCGGTCCTATCTGGGGCGTGTGCACTTGAATCTGAAAGAAGAAAAAAGGCAAGAAAAAAAAAAACGCTTACATTGTCAGATTGTCAAGGATACCCCGCTACTTGAGCTCTCTCCTTTACAAAAGAGGGCAAAAAGGAAAACATTTTAAAGCTCCTTTGATATCTTGGCTGAGGGTGTTTTCTTTAATAGTAGTCCTGGCTCTTCTGTTTATCCCGCTATATAGTACCTCTATATGCATCATCGTCATCATCACCTGCTTGCGGGGTTGAGCACCAGAGCAGCCAGGGAAGAAAGACAAAGATGGGGGAGAAAAAAAGAAAAGATGGTTATTTTACCTTGTTTAATGTACTGCAAAATATGCCATTGAGGGGTGAGAAGAGGGTCTTTCTTTGTGAACCGATCAGGAAGATTTGGTCAAAAGCCTTTGTGTGGTAGGCCAATGCCCTCAGGCTACTGTGTACACTGCTCCAGGGACAATGGGGAGCTTAGGCCAGGTACGACCTTAACTGAGGACAAGCCGAAGCGATAGGCATTGAAAAGAAGATAATAGGGTCCATCACACGTGAAAAAGATAATGAATTCACACATCCTGTTAGGGATTTCTATGGGATGCCGAAAGGGAAATCAATGGTTGTAAATTGAATTTTATAGATTTTCTTGAAAATGCTTTGGTTTACTTGATAAAGTAAGTATTGGGAAGTTTTCAATAGAGAAAGGACTTTAGTGGGTTGTTTGGAAAGGAAAAAAAAAGGGGGGGGGAGGAAAAAAGGTTTGTCTAATTCTGTGGTAGAGATTAATATTCTCTAAGAGGCTATTATGGGTGTGTATAGACCTTGGTCAGTGTCAAATGGGTAAATATGTTTTTTTTTTCTTTTTCATTTAAACTCTTTATTCAGTATCTTGACATGGCTGAGATTAATGTTGTGCAAGATTTAAGTGGCAAGGCCTGATGTACAGAACGTCATGGTTTTCCACTTAATCACCCCAATTTAAGGACAAAAGACAGTTAGCTCTTTCAGAGAATGGCCGTCATCACGTCTGAATGGGAAAGTTAATTTCGGAGGTTATAATGGGAAACTATACAAAGGTGTAAAATGTCAGACAAATGAGTAAATAACTTCAACGATTATCAAGAAATTTACTTTGCAAATGACACCTTTTTTTTTTTCCTTTTTTTTTTTTCGTCGTTGAAAGAAACACAATTTAACAAGAGTATGGAGTTAATGGGTTAATTTGAATTTTCCGTTTCATTATTAATCCGACCCAGACCTCGAAAACTGAGATTTATTACTGTTTCGAAGACGGTCGCAGTCAATATTCGATACAATTTAGCCGAGCATACTGTTCGCAAGAAACAACAAGAAATCTTAACCAGGAAATAATATGGTATAGATGCATACTTAATTCATCACTAATTATTAATTAATGATGGCTAATGATGCATACTTAATTAATCACAAAAGAAAATCTTGGTATGGTATGCAGACGTATGAAGGATGTTCAAGTGGTTCTCTCAAGTATGTTTTAGTCAAAAGAACCAGGATGGTTTATTTTTTACAGATTGTTTAAACTACAAATATTTTGTTTCTTTTTGACAAGTTTATTTATTTATACAGCTCAACTAAGCCTGTACGAATGGCATGGTATCATTTCATGGTACATTAATGTGCGAAATAATTTTAGCGAATTTGTCGCGAGTTTCGTTAAATGATACTTTAACGAATATTAATTAACGACGGCTACTGAGGAAACAATTTGGAGATTGTGTCTCTTCTACCAAGAATAAATAAATCTCAACTGCCGCCCTTAAGTGGAGTTTGAAAAATGTTAAAGATGTCTTTGAGCAGAATTTAAGTCTTTATATGTCATAGTCCCAAACAAAGGAAGAAAACAAGAAACATTTTGGTATAGAAAAAACTATATATATTAAATCTCTGGTATGCTCCTTTAAAGGCTAAATGACTCTTGCCTCAATATTAATGTTAATCCATTGTATAATTAATAAATCCAGCTAATCTGAGTCATCTTTTAAAGGAGTGTAAAGAGCTAGAGTAGAATCGTTTGTGGGATATGTAGGTTGTATGGAGGAGGGTGAGGGTGAGGTAAAGGTGAGGGGGGGAGGCACAATACATCTTTATGTGGATACAAAAATTGCATTTAATTGTTCGAAACAGAAGTGCATGAAATTTGTAAATGAAAGGAGCCTATTAATAAGTGAAGGAATTTTGGAGTGGATTGAAAAGGGGAAATAGATGGGGGAAGGTTTCTGTAAATTAGTGGATAGCTTAGTTCTCATTGAAGAGGGGAGAGGAGGATGAGTGGGGGGAGGGGGAGGGGGAAGGAGGGGTGGGAGATAGAGGAGGAGAACAACTTCGGAAAAAAAGTTTGATTTTCATTATTACGATACCTTGCAGTCCAGTCAGAAGAATTATAGCCTGCGCTCTCTTTTTCCTCCTTCGTTATGGAATCCAAATCTCTCTTTGTCTCTAATTTTTTCAAAGTTTTTCTTTGAAAAACCACCTAACAGTCTTTAATTACTCCGTGGAGTATAAACAACATATATCAACAAAAAAGGCAAAAAAGAAAAAAGGCCTGACATGGGTGGGTATAGTATCATAGCCTGGTTTTTTGTTTCTTCATGGCCGGGTTAAAGACTTTTTTTCTGAGAGTAAATCACTCTTTCCCAGATCGGTATAATCACTTCAATACCAGACCTAATTACACCCGAGCCATCAGCTGTCATGGAACTGGGGGGGGAGGAACAACATGAATACGATCAGTGCCCTCTTGTGCAATGCACTCAGGCCCCGGGTTTTGCTGGTGATGACTTCCAATTTGGAAATAACACCATTTAATTTCTTTAACCCCCGAAATTGGTTAGAAATATCTCTGCCAGTTTCCCTTGGTCACATCACTAAGTGTGGGTGGGAGAAACATGTGAAGCATACAACAGGTGGTAAGCCCAAATTATTTCTAACTCTGGTTCCCCAAAGGATGGGTACTTTAATAACATCAACACCCTTGTGTCTTCATAACATTGTTCATATCAAAGAGAGTCTCTCCTCGTCCTCGTCGAACGACGACGACCCGATCCGATCGATGATCATCGAGAGATCTCGGGAGCAGGATGAGAAGGCATGTTGAATAGTTCAACAATCATTAAGGTGATCCCCTCTCCGCAAAATATCGTTTTTCTTCAACCTAGACCCATTTGCCAATTGATAGACCAAAACATATGTTTCGACTGCCTATCATATATCAAAGCTAAGCCTATTACAGAAAGCATTAACCTTAAGGTAAGAAAATATAGGGGAGAGAAGAGAAGTGGATAAGATTTAACACTTTTATGACCTCTGCAAAAACAAGCAAAACTCTTTGGAATTTAAGTGGCTGAGAAAAGGGTCACAAAGTATGATGAATCGGAAATCAAAAGATCATCCCATATGGGCTTTGAGGGGAGGAGGACCATAATTACAGGTTAGAACCTCTTTCTCTTTTCTTTTATCAGAGGAACAAAAGACATCAATGAGACTTGTGTTGTTTTATCCCCCTCGTTTCTTTTCTTTTCTCTCTTTCATTCTTTTTTTTTAACTATTTCTCTCTACTGCTTGAGATGATTTCAGTATTGGTAGGTGGTCTTTTTTTCAAAAACTTTCACATTTTCTTATTTTTGTCGTTTTTTTTTTTTTCCCTTGCAATTTTTTTTTTCTCTTTTTTTTTTTTTTGTAACAGTCTGGGGAGACTTAACTGTCGGTTAATGACCTATTCTTTGTTTTGTTTCTCCTGTCGTAAATTTTGATAGAACAAATAGAAGTGAATATGGTACTTCGGTGTCATTTGTTTGCTATTAAAAGACATGAACATATGTTAGGGCTGCTGGGATGGGTCCCGTGAATGATAACACAGCGGGACATCCTGTGATCTCGTGGCAGAAAAGAAACAGATAAATCCGAGTGGGTGTAAGGAGATACAAGAAGGAGGGGAATGACTCCACTTGGAAGGGTAACGTTTCATTACCATCCTCTTTTTTTTCCTTTTGATGGCTCCAATCCCAGATGTGCCAACTCTAAAAGTAGAATGATCTCATCTTTCAATCTCAGAGGCGAGTATCTGGTCGTATACCTCAAACTGGAAAAGAAAGCAGTCATCTTTTTAGTACGTGTTTATAGAGACAAACTCGATATGTTGCGATGGACATTTCTTCATAATTAAGCAGTTTCTATTGTTCTTAGTTGAATAGATGTCATGAAAACACTTAACAGAGAGTCTTTAAGGGGAATATATATATATATATATTTATATATATATACCTATTCTTATATTTTTAAACCTCACTCTTTTGATTTGTGATATAACAGGAAATACAACATCATTAGAAAGTGTACCACTTCATATTTGCAATTTTTTTAATGATTATTTTCTGTTCTGTTACTACTCTTCAGTTTGATACTAACAGGTCATAATTTCACTCTGGTTTTTCTGTCACTATCTATCAAAACTCCTACGACTTTCAAAAATTATCAGTTGCAATAACTTCCTCGATTATATTCAAAGGTGCACATCGCCTATAATTATAAGGTTGTTATGATCACGAACGGCAAAAGGATTTAAAAATTGGAAAAAAAAAATCATGATAATAATAATAAAAAATAAACAAATATAGTGAACATACGAGAACATTATTTGGGATCCAAAAGGGTTTGGGAATCATGGCCCCAGGCTCTCGGATAATAAACGCAAGTCAACAGGACAGACAGAAATTCAATATTTGCTGAGCTGTATCCGACCGTAGACCATAATTCCCTGGTAGGACTGAGTAAAGAATCTTGGATGTTTTAAGCCGTTTTAACCAAAAAAAATAATAATATGAATGGACTGTGTGTTGTTCATCCTCGGTAAGCTTCTTAAAAAGGGATATAATTCCGGTACCAGTCAATGTTAAACACTTATATATGGAAGGAAGGAAGGGAACAATATCTGTACTTTTATTTCAATATCCCATCTCAATATATTATCCCTTACTCTAGATATGCTTGTTTGAATGTAAAAGAAAAAACGGATGAATGTTTCTTTCATCAAAAGGGGACACCACAGCCGTCATTCTTAAGATTATGTGACAGAAATCGTTATGATAAAGAACTTTACCCCCAAGACAGTCAAGACAAGTCTTGTTATATTATATTTTTGAAGATATCATAGTTTAAAAGTCGTGTCTGTGGGAGGGAAAGGGGGGTGGGGGGTCTTTGTGTAAATCCATTGTGATGTCATGGTGCTCACTAAGGAACCTTTTCACTATCTCTTTGTTTTTCACTTTTCATAGTTTCAAGGTAGAATGTTAACAGTGTTGACACTGAAACCAATGTCATCATTACGTCATTTATTTATCTATTTATTTTAATTTTTTAATTTTTAGTTTATTTTATTTAATTTTTTAATTTTTTTATTATTATTTTTTTTTTCATTAGGTCATTTTAAGTGGTTCAATATTTTAGATTTCAAACCTTTGCAAAACTCATCACCATTGCAGAAAAATAAACATTTTAATATTCAAAGAAACACATAAAAAAATTAAAAATGAAGCAAGTGTGGCTCGATGATGTCATACTTAGACTTGATCAAGTCTTGGCCTTTCGTGTGAAGAAACATTAAACTCTGTGATATCTCCCAAATGAAACCACTGATTTGTATACATTTGAAAACAGAGTTTTGTTAATTGAAATGATGACTTCACTAACTCTGTTCTTGCCAGATGCATTCATATAATTTTTGTAAAACAATACTAGTAAACTATATATTTGCTAAACTTACTGTAGACTATAACCACAAAAACCATTAGCCTATTAAGTATTGAAATTGCACCTCTTTATTCCTTTTCAACTAAATTCTTGTAACTTTCTGTTCCCATTGTTACATCCCGTTTTTTTTTTTGATCTCTTTGTTTTTTTTTTCTCATCCTGTTATGGTGAACAAAATTTGAAAACAACTAACCTTCCTTCCTTTCCACTACCAACTTTCCCAACCCCACTTCATTCCCCTCCTTCCCTCCTCTTCTCCTCAAAAATATATCAAGTTACACAAAAAGAAGAAGGGAAAAAAAGCAAAAAATGTTACCATCAGGAAACTTGAAGGAATTGAAACCAGCAATTATATCTCAGTTTTGTTTCTCCTCAAGTTGTATCCTGATCTAATAATTTTCAAAATTTTCTTCT
This sequence comes from Apostichopus japonicus, assembly GCF_037975245.1. Classification (NCBI taxonomy): domain Eukaryota; kingdom Metazoa; phylum Echinodermata; class Holothuroidea; order Aspidochirotida; family Stichopodidae; genus Apostichopus; species Apostichopus japonicus. The sequence continues at coordinate 16,495,429 of NC_092571.1, forward strand.
TTCCATCTTCTACTTTTTTTGCTCCTTCTTCATCTTCTCCTTCTTCATCTTCTACTTCTCTCACTCTCTCTGTCTCTTGTCACTTTTGGTAATTGAAGAAGATTTTTGTTCCGACAAATTTGTATTTCACAAGACTGGATACCGATAATATTGCAACAGGGAAACAGAGATTTGTTTACAAAGTTTTCATCCCTCCCCAAGAGAGAGGATATGATTTTTGGGGGAAGAACCAACTGTTGAAAGATGAAGGTACCTTATTGTGGGAAGTTGATAGAGTTATGATCGGAGAGGTTTTAAGAAGAGGAAGCCAGTCAGGGTTATGAATTAAAAAGTGACTTTGACACTTGCAAATTGATATGACACTAGATCTTTGTTTTCCCTAATGAAAGGAAATTATGAGGACAAATTTCTTTAGAAGGATACAAACCCACTGAGTATCGATATATATATTATTTTTTTTTAATTCAAGATGAGAGATTCCTGCTTTGTTCTCAAACTAATTGACTGAGTCACGTTTACAGGATCAGAAAAAAAAAGGGGAGGCCAAAACAATATCAGACAAATAGGTAAACAAACAAACAAGCATTTTATGAACTTTAAAGTGTGGCGTATTAATTTTACAATATTTCCAACAAACCATGACCGACCACTTTGTAGGGTAACACATAATTTAAGAACTTTTTTTATTTTTTTTACCAATAAGCTACATCTTACGTAAGAGGTGGAGGGAGGGAGAGAGAAAGATAGATAGAAAGAAAGAGCATAATAGATATTTTTTATTTTTTCCCCATCCAGCAATATAAGTTTTGTTGGAGAAGGGGAACGGACGTTGGTGGAACTTAAAGGTATAGTGTCGAAAATACCAGTACAAGCTGTAATGAATCCCTCACTTTATAAGCTGCCTATTATTTATCCACAAATTATTTATCCACACTCTGCACATGTCCCTCCCTCCCTCACTGTACCCCTTCCTCCTCATCTGTACCCATGCTGCACCTCTGGCATTTAACAAATATGCTATCCATGGTGCACTTTCGAAGAACAAATCAACTTCAAGTTTAGTTGGATATATTCTCGATATGATTACACATTGCCTTCTGTCATGGATCGGTTGTAACATCATGGATTGTTCGTAACGTCATGGGTTTTGGCATGATTATAACCCAAACCATGGTCATGGATTTTAGTTACATCCTCCAAGGGATATTGCCAAACCAGTCAAACTTAATTTTGGTCCCATTTTTCTCTCACTTCTCCCTCTTTACACACATTACTACCGACCCTCCAATTTTCCTATTCAAACCTAGTAGATATTAACTGTTGCTATATATATAGGTACCCAATCCCCCCCCCCCCCCCAACATGTACCTATTGCTGCCTTTAATATAATACAAGTTCCAGTGATTAGATATGCTACATTTGGGTTGAATATCCATAAAGTTTTAACTTTCCTCTCGTAAAAAATTATTCTCACTGGCGTTTTCCTACACATGGACATCCAGAACTGCCCTGGTGGACATCCAGAACTGCCCTGGTGGACGTAATAATAGTGAAAAAGTCATAACTGTTTCAGCAATGACTAGGCTTATTACTTTGACCCTCTCTAAAACCCTCCTTTCCTTGGGGTGCAACTGTTTAAAACCTGATTGATTTAGCCAGGCAAACAAATTAATAGCTGTAAAAGATCCCATCAATAAATCTTCCTAAGAGAGCTGGGCAGAATCATTTAAAAAGATGAAGCCGAAGAAGAAGAAGAAAAATTAATATTTGTAATGATATTCTAGATATCATCCAGACCCTCCCCAGGATTACAAGATAATAAAAGATAAAAGAAAAAAATTGCCTGAAAAATCGAGAACAATAAGTTGACATTTGGAGAGAAAAACAGCCCAGAGGAAATCTGTTAGAAAGAAGCGGATTTTAGTCTTAATTTGCTGAATGACATACAAAGATGAGTCCCGTTTTGTTTTCGGTTTCAGACCCCACTTCCTATCTGGGGCAAATAAGGGCTCCCCAAGGGCTAATTGTTTCTTCTTGGTAGCGGCTTTTATGGTCCCGCAGGGACGGGTCGTCTTGGCCGTCCTCCCCCTACTCTAAGGTCAATAGGCTTGTTTGGGTGCCAGATATTAAAGCTAGCCAAGGGTTGGCTGCCAATTAGTTGCTGGTGATTATGCACAGAGGATTCTGGTTTTATGAGTACAGTCTGCTAATTCAGAACACACACAAGCCCTCTTCTTCTGTTGTCTTGTCCGTCAGTGTTAGGGTTTTTAACACAAACAGATGTGTCGGAATGTGAAGTGAAAACCAAACAGAACTTTCAAAGTAGTTACAAATAATTGCTTTGTAATTTATTTCAAGACACTCTGGAGAAAGCAGTAACCTCAGATATCTGCCAAGTTTACTTTCACACAAAAAATAGGGAGATGTGAGGAGGAGAAAATTGAGAGAGGTTGGGCCAAATATAATTAAAGAAGATAACAATAATGATAAGTAACTTATAACAAGTCAAATGTATGAGTTTTACAAATCACGTCTGCAATAATATAGGCCCAGTAAGGCAAACGTACATTTTATTATCATTTAGCACTGTAGAACACAAATGCAATCGCTTTTTTTTTACACTTATTTCCCCCAAAACAAAGTGGATTTCATTTCGAGTAATTTCTTAATGCAGGTAAAAGCATTCCTGCAGCCCAGTAGTGATCAGAATCCAGCTAAAAATATTTAAAAAAATAAAATATCAATCAAAATTATTATCTCATAAAATCATGAGATTGCCTCAGAGACCAGGAGATTTGGCAGGCCTATAAACCCCTTCAGCTTTATTTTTAGATCGTTGAACATGAACCCATTAAAGATATTGCCCACTTCAAAAAATCAGTGAAATGAGTTGCAAGTTATTCTTAAGAGTGAATTAATAATTATAGCAACTTCAGCCCAAGATGCAATTTTAGGCTAGGTAAGTCGAATATGAAAGTATGTTGGCTAATGGTTATGATTTGTATGTATTTTTTTTATGTGGGGGGGGGTATGGGGGGCACAATGAACCACCTTTTCGTCAGGATTTTGAAGAGCTGGTGTTATGAGTAAATACAGTACTTAAAGGTTTTTTTCCTTTTGATATTCTGTTCAAGTATCTTTAGTTAACAGTTTGTAAGGTAACTGTTAAATTAATTATACCGATTCTGTTAAATTATTCTATATAGTAAACTATGAGGGACATAATTTGACTCCATATTTTGTTTGCGGAGAAAAGTAAGAAAAAGTTGTCATGGCCTGGGGAAGGGGGTTTTCAAGTTGAGGGGGGGGGGTAATTTTCCCTCTCCTTTTGTGGGAGCAAAAAAGGGTTTGAATGGTACCTAAATTGTAAAATGTTACCAGATTTGAATTTGAAAAATAAAGCAGTATGCATGTGCCTTGAAAGATAAGAGATGGTCGAAGGGCTGTTTTGTGCTCAGTTAAATCGGACGCTAAGATAACAGAAAGAGGACAGATTTCTGGAGACATGCTGACATGTTGTGACTCCTGTTCATACACTTAGTCACAGAAGGAGATGAGAGAGAGAGAGTTTTCTTATATCGAGCAACTAACATGTTGTCATCATCGATATCTGCCTATTTTTTTTATATCTCACAAATTAAAAGAGGATTTTTCTTCTGATGGAATGTGATGAAGAAAGGAAAAAAAAAAAAATTACCAAAAGCCCTCAAAACAAAAACAAAAGTCCAATTGACTTCGTGATGAAACCTTGCGGCCGCCGGAGGAAAGTGTTACCACTTTGTTTCATAGACACTTACCAACAAACCTTATAGGCCCCCCCAGAGGTGTAAGTACCACGTCTTCATTAAAAGTAATTAAATTTTACTGTGAGTTATCCAAGCCCATCTTGTGACCTATTCAGAACCAATTTCGTTCTCAGACAGGGGTATCCCAATTACAGGATCTCGAAGATATCTGGGCAATTCTTTGGGCGTACCTGACTGTGCCCCTGTGGGGGGCCAATGGTTCCTCTCCACTACTTCAAGGTGTTCCCAGCCCCATAGCTATCTTATGGACCTCGTTCTTTTTTTTCTTTCCCCCTTTAACGATCTTCCCCTTGTTGTTTTTATAGATTCTGGTCACACCACCTGTGTTGGCTACCTTTTGTCTTAAGCGGCCGATACTTCCAGCCGTGTCCTCACCTAAGGGCCACATCTCTGTTGTTTGTAGCTTTCGGAGGTAGCCTACTCTCAAGTACATTCCATTTAATATAGGCCAATAAAGGAAAATCAAATCGAATCGAATCAAAATAATAAAATTGCTGTGGTATAACAAGTTACAGGATAAATTGAGTTTGAAACTTCTTCCGAGACAAGTCTGTCAATTAGAAGGGACTATGACAAAGGAAGCTGAGGTGCTCCTTATCACTGAATCAAAATTTAATATAGCATTTTAAATTGGGGATCCTTTGTTTTAAATAATTAAAAGGTGTTTACCTGCCGTAGGGCTCATTATTGGCTAGTAGCAGGGGTACCCCCGAGGTGAAGGTTAGGTTCAATGAGGTAACATATTGTAAAGAATGGGACATTAAACTGAAAACAACTTCACAGGGGGGTTGAAAACCAAGAAGGTTACATACGAACGCTGGCTCGTTCCCCGATCGTAAGAATGTGAGAACTTTTCTCGGATGAGAATGGCTCGCTGTCAATCATCTCAGCGGAGAGATCTTTGCATCATAGTTTAAAGATATTCAATGATTAAATTAGGTTAAAAATATGACAAACAAAACAAAAATTGGAGAGAAATGGCAACATAGGGGCAGAGAAAGTGAACGGTTTTGTTATAGGAGGTGTAGATTGGTACAGGTGTTTTCTATGGGCTTGCAATTTGGTGAGGGGAGGTGGTTGGAGAGAGGGGGAGGGGGGAGGTGAGTAGGAGGGAGGTAGGTTACGGGTGGAAGTGACTGTGAGAAGGATGAGGGGAGAGATTGTCTACATGCTAGGAATATGCCTTTCTGCACTGCCTATGCTCTCAATATCCTCTTCGACCCCCCCCTTCCCAACCCTCCCTCCTTACCTTTTTGCCACCTTACTAATATTATATTTATAATTGGTTGAAATATTATACCACCTTGTGCTTCCCTCATACATGTTCCTTCAACTTCGAGGTAACAAACAACATCAATGTCCCTAACGAATTAGACCCCCGACACTGTTTGTCCGTGACAAATTTGAAATGCATTGTAAAGACGGTGTTATTTTCACACCATAAAACGGTGATTCTGTCTGACTTTTGTGTTTGCTTTATTGCGAGGAGCTTCCTTTAATATGAATGGTTCGTGCTGTATAGACTAGGGTAGAAAAATCAGCCACTTTGTAATATTTCTAATATAGAGTATCTTGAACTATTACTCATATGGTCCTTGTTTTATTTGTACATGCGGGTAATGTGCCATCAGTTATGACTATAGTAAGACGTAAATTTAAAGATATATCCGATGCAAAGCACATGTCCATGACCCATGTAAAAGGTATGTCCATTTCCTTTTTCATATATATCCTTCACAAGCAAGAAAGTTTCCTTTGGATCTTTCGTAAAAGGAAGGTGTAGATGATTGCTTTTCACGATGCTTAAATTAGGTCATGAAAATTCAAATATGTATAATTTTCACATAACAATCTCTTTTCCATTTTTTTCCCTTCAACATTAGCGACTATATGTTTGCGTTTTTCTTGTAGCAGATATGCTTAGCACAAATTTATTTGACTGTTCGAAAATTTGTTTTTTTGGTGCCTGGGAGTGCAATCGCGACCCTAACCTTATACCGACCATTATCTTGTTTGCTTGGACTATTGTGTCTCATTGACAGACAAGAATACATGGAATCAAAAAAGAGGAAATTACCCGCCCATCCTTTACAAATCCCCAACAATTTGTTTTGTGGTTTTTTTTTCTTAATAAGTGTTTTCTGCGGAATTGACTCGTTTAAGGGTGGGTAACAACGTTATCGCTCAAGCGAGACAGCGGCCTTTTATCATGGGATGTGTATATTTATCTGTTGCCATGACAGTGTCATATTGAACGATAATAGAATTTTATTGCCACGAGCTGAACCGATCCGAAAGACAATGGAATGGAAGATTTCTCGGGGTTGTTTGTGTCGCATTCCTCAAAGCTCACAACTGGAAGTCATCCTTTCAACTGAATTTGTTAAAGTCATCATTTTGTTGTTTAATTATGGCAAATTTGCCATTCAAGTTGGCTGCTTTAGTTTTTGAAGTTGTTTGCTTAAAAAAATAAAAAAGGGGGCAAGCATGTATGGGTTCGTGAATACACCCTTTCAAAGGGGAATATTAAGTTTGGATCAGTCGGGAAAAGTTAAAAGTCTTCAGCAGTTCCAAACCAGACTGTCGTCGTTTAGTTTATGTTTTTAGTGATAGATGTCTGGGCGACGAATTAACTTCCCCAAATTAATTTCTTCCTTAATTTTCGGTGAAATTTCTTCTAATTAGATATGTTTAATAAAAATCGTTAAGCTGTCATATAATGTAGTGCATCCGTGATTTCGTGGTATCTTTGTGTAAGATAAGTTTGACCAACAGACACGTCGTTGTTTACATTGCGTTGTCCAGCTCCAATGCAAAGAATGTTCGCATGTAGGCTACTGTAAAATTTACAATCGGACAGTTGTAAGAAGCCTAAGCTTCTCGGTACTACATTCTGCTCCGACATGTTTCATCTTTCGATGTTCCAAATACTTTGCAAGTAAAATTTAAAGAAGCTTCCTTTTCCTGTAAAGTTGATCTGTGAATTTAATTTCAGCGATTTCGAAAAATGGTTTATGAACTGTGGTTTGAGTGTGAGAGTGTATTATGTGCAAAGCTATGTACGTACCACACTGGGCTTGGTAGGCTGGATATGTACCTTCTCTATTTGTACGTAAAATATCATAGACAATCACCTGTGCATGTATGTGGGAGAGTGGATTTGTTGCAGTAATTGGAGTGCTAACTTCAAGTCGCCCGTGTTGCCTATTTGCCTGCATGACATCATTCACCAAATTGATGCGTTCGAACAAACGGTGCTTTTGGTGAGAAACTGTTGAATTTTGAAAACCAGATTTCTAGAAGAAGAAAACTGACCTCGAATGGGGACAATTTTCACATAGTTAGAAAGACAAAAATTTGAACTATGAGGACAATGTAATCAAAATCTTCCACCAGACAATTCTTTTAACCCAAAGTAGTATTACTCAGTGTAGCAATTTTCATGTATATCACAAAATTTCATTTAAACTTGATCAATATTTTCCAGAGGTTAAATATCTTATCTAAAGTATCTATCTGATATAATCTCATTGTTGGGATTGAACCCAGCAGGCATCTAGTATTAACATAACACACAATGTGACAGAACAAGGAGAGAAAGATAGATCACATGTCTATGGTTGAACGGCACAATGTTGCACAAAGGTTTAATAGCATTCTAATACTGGCTGAAACTTTGGTTGCCATAGCAACCATCAGTAGATAGAAATGGGAATCAAGTCAACAAAAAGTTAAGTTGAAACACTACATTGCTGTCGAGTATGCTACATGTTTAAAAAAGAAAAAAGGGGAAAAAAGAAAAATGGCCACACTGCCATACTTCACAGTTGCAGGTTTTCTTTCACTGCATGCACACTTGCACTCGGTTGATGCACTTTGTGACGAAATACGTCTCACTGTACATTTGACCCCTCCTTATATTGTGAAGTACGAAGTATGAAAATAGGTAAGATGTTACTTGTAGGACAGATAAACTTTGGGAAACTTTAAAGGTAGTCAGTATATAGGCCCCAAGTTATAGCATGCTAATAATTACTAGAAGTTTCAAAAAGTACTTTCCTGGAGGTCTTTACTCTTCAAATTGTTCTCAGACATTTTTAAGGAGCACACAAGATGACTGAATGTCCCAGTGAGGAAAATTTCCTCGAAAGTTGTAATAAAAAACAGTCTAAGATCTTTGACCAAAGGTGACCATATTTGAATATCTAGCATATTTGGGGCCGATACAGCATACCTTTAAACAATTCTATTAAATTTTGGGGAATAACTGGACAACCTTTTATTTTGCTATAAACTAAATGATAACTAAAGATATGTATAGGAGGGGATATTTTTATGACCTCAAGGATCATGATGAGACATATCTAGTTAGCTTAAAAGCTTGAGTGAATTTACAGCAATATTTTCTGTACGAGTCCTTTTTTTTGGATATGTAATGATACTAAAATTTACTTCCATTTCAGATTTGATGCGATTTAAATACTACATGTCTTAAACACACACACACAAGCAACAGAGTTATTTTGAGGGTCTTATTTTTTTATGATTTGAACTTTCAAGGCTAGATCAATGATCAGATATAGGTATATATATATATATAGTCATCTTCCCTTTTGTCTGCTTGTCAAGTCCTGCCAATCATATTGTATCGTCCAATCAGATGTCAAGAAGAAACAAAGAGCATGTGAACCCCATATGTGCTCTTACACCCTCCCTCCGTCAGATCTGGCAACATCGAGTCCTTCCAACCCTCTGTCCCGTCACTCTCTGATATCCCTCCTGGTGAGTTATTAATTGAACTCCTACATTGTGGTCTTCCATTTACTTACATTTATACATATATACATATATATATATACTGTTCCCTATAGCCTAATGTTATATTTTTACACATGGCTTACTTGTGCAATATTTACTGCCTAATCAGGCCTAATGTTATGAGCAGCAGGGACAATTAGAGGCACTAGATGTTGTAAATAGGATTCAAGGTCTAAAGGTGGTGTTTGGAGGATTACAGAGATGGTTAACTCTCCCTCTTCCCACCATGGGGTAAATTAATCCCTCCGCATCCCTGCGGCTTTCTGATTGGTCCACGAGCACTTGCCACCGAGAATTCTCACAATTTGATTTGTTATCAAAGTGTTGAAACTTACTATCGCTATTATCAATTTGATACGTCGTCGGGCACTTGATCGAGTGAAGAAAAAAACAGAAGGAAAAAAAGAAATTAAAATTAAAAAGAGGAGTGAGAGAGAAAGAGGAGTGGTCGAAACTTTTCACAAGAAAACTTAAAGTGGAGTCAAAGTTTTGTCCAATGTATAATTTTGACAGATCTTGTGAATAAAAACAGTTTTCACCTTCTTTGTTTGGTGGAGAGTTCAATTGACTGAAGTAGGACTGAACACTTTGTGAAGGAGTCAATTCCTCCTTTTTTTAATTCATATTGGACGGGACTGAAACGATATAAGTTTGACAAGTTTTGTTCTTTTTATGTCATTAATACATGGAAACACAGGTACCAAGCATTTTCATAAAAACAAAAAGTGATAATTTAACTTTATTTTAAATACGCCGATCAGGTGAAAAGAAGGATGCTCCTGCATGCCCAATGGTAAGCCGATACATTTTCAATTTTCTTTTCTCTTTTGTTTAAAAATTATATTAATTAATATTCAAAACAATTTGTATAAACAGTTCCAATTAAGGTTCTTAACTTTACCAATTTATTTTGCTTTATATGTCATACTTTAATTGTACGAATAACTAATTAGTTAATTTTGCAAATTAGCAGTACCGTGATCATGCACGTGTCTACCGTGCCAGCTCAATGGTATGTAATTTTACATGTTGGATTACTCTCTTCGTCCAGTAAGGTATTGTATTTTTCGCAAGATGGACAAGAGACGAGAATTTTGCTCGGAATTTACAAAATCTACCTTGCACCTCCTACAAATGTGGGACACACGAGTGTCTTATTTAGTATACCTTTATTGGGGATGAGAAAGTGATTTTAGAAGGAGGGAGTTACAGTTGTGGGAGGGGGGGGGGTCGGGAGGAGCAGGGTGGGAAGGGAGTGAGAGAAGTGGTTCCTGCCCTCTAATCGACAAGTGATTAATAGCAGTTTTTCTCTGATATATAACAACTTGATGTTTGGGATATTTGTACATAAATTAGGTTAATGAGAGGAGAGCTATGTCTGTAGTGCAACGATATAGCATTGACTCATGTTTAGTGACCTGTACCATTTATACTGTTGCAGTGCAGTGCAGTTCATAAACATATATAAAATACACATACCAGCACCAAATGTTTTCATAATTGTTTAGTTCTGTAATAAAATGTACATAACTCTGCAAATTATGATTTATAGGAATATATACTAGGTCTAACTGTACCTTTTAAGAATCAAATTAATTTTGAATACGATTCAAATTAATTTGCATAACATCATCCCAATTATGATGCCCCTTGTACAACGATGAAATCATCTCGGTTTCATATAACCGTGACATCGCATAACTTAGCAATAGGTGGTTTTCAATTGGACACTGTCACAACTGCATATTCTTATTGTAAGTTTCATTGTCTCGAACAATTAAGTAGAGTCATTGTTATTATAAGTATCATATTTTCCAGGACACTTTAATAATGATTGAGTGTACTTTTTTATGGAGGGCCAAGTACACTTAACTGCAAATTGTTGCAATTGCATTTATGTTTATTGTCCTCTGTTCATCAAGTAGCGTATGTACTTTTAAATATAGATAGCATATTAACATTTATTTAGTTCAAGCCATAGTATGAGGGAGGGGGGGGGGGGGGTGAGGTCATTAAAGAACATAGTATATAATTTATTTGATCACCAAACCAATAATTTCTTCCACTTTGTAATTTTTTTTATGTTTCTTTATTTATTTATGTATTAAGTCAGGAATTCAACTTTAAGTGTGATCTCATCATGACCTCATAGCTGATATGTCATTCCGCATGCATAATTAAGCAGACTTTTATCCTTTAGCCAACATGGCAGCTTCCAGTCCAATCATTAATCAAGGGATCATGCTTGAAGTAGGATTACGATTCATCCCACTGTGACACCCATGTTTGTGTCTTTGTTTTTGTTTTGTCATGAAATCAAAGGTGAATTTATCAATTTATTTATCAAATGCTTCCATTCAGCTTTAACAATAGCTATAGCTTACAATGTGGATATCACTACAAAGGTCCTTTACAATAAAACATTCAACATCATTGTTCATCTCCTCCTCCCCATGGCCAGGTACAACCTGTCCTATCCCCTCCGCTCTCCCCCTCCCTCCCCTCTCCCCCTCTCCTCTTTCTTTCCACTAAGAAGTCATAAGTTGTGTGGCTATACATCTCTTGATGTACAGAGACCAGTTTGAAATGTATATAAATTGATCGAGCTCGTAAGATCTCAAGCTCAGTTTCAGTATCAAGTTTATAGTTACTAAATTGAAAATCCATCCACTAATTACTCTTTTTTAAATTGTTATCGTAGCTAATTAATCAGGCATTCTATATAACCTTATTTGAAAACATAAATGTTACATATTTAAGACTTCTAATTATGGATTACTATTATCGACAAAATCATAAAGCAATTATAATTTATTTAAAGCTGTATATTGAATATTCATGAATGAGATTTGTATGCATTATGATCGAGAACGATGGTGGTTAAAACATTGACCTTTAAGGCCTATATAGAACAGACTTTATGGGTGATATCTGATTTTCCTTGCAAGGTATTTCTCATACCGAATAAATCATTCACGCCAGAAACTGGACAGAATTACCTTAAGCTCTCTGGAAGTCTGTGTTACCGACACTAACAAGTAGTTGTAGATTTGAGCTCATCTTGATTAGGCTTTAAACAGGATTAAACAGGATGAAGTATATCATAATTCCATCCCCCTCTCACCCCCTCCCCCCTTTTCTCTCTCAGTTATGTAACTGATATTTCGTACAGTAAAAGGTAGAAGGGATCTTTGCATTATTTAAAATAAGGAGTAATTTGGAATATGTTTTTTTTAAACAAAACTCAAGTGATTGTTCAGTATGACATACAACAGGTTCAAAATAAGGATTGTGCAAGGAAACATCACAATTAGCATTTTCAAGTTTTCTCGAAAAAATTCACACTTTTATTCCCTGGTGACAAAGTCTTGGCCCGTTTTAGAAAGCGGTATTAATACGCAGCTTTAAATATTCCAGCGTAAAAATTTTCATTTGTTTTTTCTGGTTTTGTTTAAATCTATTAACCTACCGTAATTGCTTTAGTAGACTGTCGACGGTAGCGATTTCTTACAAGCAAGAATCATATTTTGAAAGTGAAAATGAAAAAACCACTCTTTCCCTCCACCCCCTCTTAAAAGAAATCTCTGAAGAGGTTTTCTGCCAAGATAAACGAAAGGAGATGATTTTATGGCCCTCCTCCCAAAGTACTCCAACATTTTATGGCTTTGTTGTTAGTTTAAGATCGTGAAGTAAGTTAAGGGTTCTAACTTCTCCGTCAGATGTATCTATGCTCCTTAGCCACTCGGTTTGAAAGGATTTATTTCTATGCTACTCGAAGAATAGAAAGGAATCCACCACGAGGGGCAATTTCAGAAGAGTGTCTTTGGCAAGTTCAAGGAAGCAACCGATTCGTTTTATGTTCCCCGTCCTTTGTACGTCGGTTTCACTATTCGTTTTGCGCATTCAGGTTCAAAGAATATCTGGTGATGTTTGTGATCCTCATCGACTTTAGTATCAAGATTAGTTTTAGCTCCATTGATGGTCTGGATTTTATATTGACTTGCCACTCGTATCGAAAGGGTCATAAACACATTTCACCCTTTGTAAGATGTCTTTTGTGAGGGAGTTATTTACCTCAAAAATGAGAGGCTCTTTAGGCCTCAATTGTCATCAAACTCTTAAGCCTAAATATCCTCAAAATGTAAGTACCCTTCTATATTTCAACTTTCATTTTTGAGATGAAGAGTTCGGAGGGCGGGGGTCAGGGAGGAGGGGGGGTGGGGGAGAAACGATATATCCGGCTTTCATGATTGGGTCAGTGTGTTAAGCTGTATTTCGTTTGTTGGTTTTCCATAACACCTGTAACATATATATATGTACCTGTAACGTATATATATATATATATATGTATAATATAAAATGAATGCATATACAAACATGGTGTGTGGAGGGAGTAAAACTAAGACCCTTGAGGGCTTGTCGAGAGCTATATTCCCTGAGAGATAACCTAGAAGCACTAGTTACAAGAACCCATCCCAAAGCTGACAATGTCCCAGTTTTGTTGTTTTGTCACATGGTTCTTAAGTATGATAAAACCAGGGACCGACTATTACTGAACCAAACTGAGCTGATTGAAGGAGCCAATCTTGTAAATTTTACATGCACCCTTCAAAGTTTGGACTGTTTTCAGTTTGTCATGTCTCCTCAAAACTAAAAATGGTTGCTTTATAATGTGATGTAAACATGATTTTTTTTTTTTTTTTATAAGTTATAAGCTATAATGATAGAATTTTCTAGTTTACCTTTCACTGTGGCCATTTTATCTCGCCTTATTTCTGGAAAATAAAAAAAAATAAAAATTCTGCCTTTGTGCACACAAAGAATGTATGCGGGGTATGCTGGGCGAAAAGACCAATACATAGCCCTGGCCAATTTTGCATGACTTAAATAGGCTAGCTAAATGGCTATCACCTAGGGTTTTTTTTTTTTTTTTTTTTTTTTTTAATATGCTAAAAGTATGAAATTACTTTTCGGATATATGACAGGTAAACTATGTAATCTTGTCATAAAGGAAATGAACTTTTCAAAAGGTCCGTGGGGAGTCTCCCTGTTGAAGCAAATGGTAACTATGACTGTTTGGACTGAAACTGGCTGGCTGTCCTACGCATAGCGATGATAATCCAGTGTCACATCAAACTAGTAGAAACAAAGACAGACAAGAAGGGATTGGTGGTTTTAAACATCATTTCTAGGATGGCATCTTGATGGGTGTAAGATAGCATCAAGGGGGGTCTCCTGGGGCGAGCTGTGGTGGTACACTCAATATTCCACCACCATCTCTTTAATGCTCCCTAATATAGGTTCCCTCAATTGGATTCTCCTTAAGAGAGTTGCAGCTTGGAGGGAGGTAACTTGTTGTGATCTCAGATTCTATACATTTTTTTTAATTGTATCATTCTTAAAATAGTGAGTTCTGTTTGAAGTTCAACTACAAAATTAGAAGTCTGTTTGGTTAGGGTCCAACCACAGTCACCATAGGACATTTAGTGGCATAGCAGAATGAAGAGGGGCATTTTGGGGTGGTCATTTGGGAGTGAGAGGAGGGGGGGGGAATAATGCAAGCTGGCACCAGAGGTAAAGAAGGCGAGCCAAGTTCGTGTGGGGGGGGGAGGGGCACACAATATAGAGGATAGAGGGGATCAGGAGAAACTCTTTGCTACTTTGTGGTTTCCATCCTTTCCCGAACTAACATTAGCTTCAAATCAGCGGAATTTTGAAGGTATAGATGTGACGTAACTTAAAGCCAGTTCAAATCAAAGATTTTTATATCTTTCTGCTTTAATTGTGGGAAGGCACCAAACATTTTGGTGGAGGGCTTTGGGGAGGGGGGAGGGGGGACATGTGCCTATATGATGCCTGTATATGATGCCTATATGAGTCTGTTAAAAAGCTCTCTAAATACTTTACAACAGTGGTTCTTGAATGAGGATCCAGCCAGCGACTAGTTGAGTTTAATATGCAGAGAATAGATGGACAGAGTATGGTCTCCTCCGATAGATTAGGGCTGACTGCTGCTAGCTTTTTATGTTTTTACGAAGGGATACCCCTGGGGAGAGATAGGTGGGGAAGGAGAGAGAGGGGGAGGGGAGAGAGGGGGAGGGGAGTGGGTCATAGCAAATCTCTGATGCAGATGCGATGTAATCAAATATTCTTAAATTCGGGAGAATAGAAGAGATTCCTTTGAATTTCATATCTTGTCGAGATCTGTTTATTTTCCTCGAAAATTTTTTTCCATCACAAGTGAGAGGTTCAATTCAGCAGGTTTGACAGGCAAAGCTTCTTTATCTGATTATCAGCTGATGGAATGACAATTATTTTGGTTAACTGGTTTGATGACACCACAGAAGTGTCAGTTCCTATGACCTTTGACCCTGGGGAATACAAATCAGGCAAGCTCCCAACCCTCCCCCCCCCCACTCATCTTTGTATTCTAACAGGAAGAATGTACAAGAAAATGATATTATAGTGTAGAATAACTTCCTTCACTGATTAACTTGATTGGATTGGTTTTAACAGGCCACTTGGGATATCTGGTTGACATCTTTCAATGTTGATACCTTCAGGAACTAGCAGTTTAATTGGCTGTACACAGGGACTGCCATTCAGGACCTGGCTACTTTCAAAAGGGGTCTTTTTTTTATAATCATCAGTTTACCCGCCTACTCCTCTATCTGTCATTTGTCTAAATATATATAATATATTTGTAAACCAAAATGACTACCCCAGTACCAGCAATGTTTGGGCTAATATTCAATGGAAAAACTGAACAAATTTAATCTTCTTCCTTATTGGTATATTAAACTTTCAAATTGCAATGTGACCTTTCTTTCTGTAAATTTGTGTTGAGCTTTATGCAGACACTGGGCCTTCATTGAGCTTCATACTTATATACTGTGAAGAATTGTTGTTGCTGTGCAACATACTAAATATATAGCTCCAACCAGTGGTGGGATTAAAGGGGGAAGCAAGTCCCGGGAGCAAGGGGGAGCACTTCCTTCCCCCTCCCCCAACTTTTTCCCAAATCTTGCATTGCCACAAATGAGAGCGTTGATGGGTGGGTGCATTCCAGCCCTTTCCTTAACAGTAAAAGATTGCACATTTTCTACTTTTTATGTCCCATTAATGAATCCGGCGACACTTTTATGCAGATAGCATAATTACGTTTTCAAAATATACAACTGTACTGGGAAATAACCTATAATTATTTCACCATATAACATCTAGGGACTTAATAAAATGCACCCCTCCCCCTTAGACCCCTCCCCAGGTTTGTCCCCCCACCCCCACCCACTCTCAGACATCAAATCCTGCCCCTGGCTCCAACATTGATACAAACATAATCGTTCCCAATTTACGGTGATGACCGTTGTTGAATCAAGGCAGAGACTGCAGATTATGAAACCCATACAGCAATCGTGAACAGATCAAAGTCGATCGGCTGTACGGCTGTAACCCTCCTGGAGTTCTCTATATTACAAATGTTCATGATATTGCCCCCTATCCTCTACTCAACCAGACATTCATGCAGGCTCTGTAATCTATTTACTACATCGTAGGTTGCATATTATCATATAGATGATGGTTTACATCAACTCAACTCTGAAATTAGTATCGTGTCAACTAGTATTGAGTCATTTAATATCTCAGCCAATAGATACAGATCGTTGGTTAAAACCGTACGTAGCGACATCTTTCATATGATTGATATAGGCCCAGGGTAAAGAAAAAAATTGGCATTTTGTTTGGTCAAATAACCGAGTATCACATGCTCTCTCCACTGTCACGTGACATGGCGGTTGTGACGTAATCCTATTTATTACATGACATGTCACTCGGTGTTATTACGTATCCGTTACCGTCCCATCTCCGATTATCGAGATGATGTCCTCCCCCAAGCCTGACAAGTAGTTAGCTAGAGATGAATTTTTTTTTAGTCGAGGAGCAAACTTAAACAGTAGTTTCTTTTTGTCGGGTCGCATCTTCTATGGGGACACCAATTACTGTCATCATACCCACAAGGTCGCATGGACAGCACTCTCCCCCCAAGTTTGCCTAGGTCAAAGGTCAAGATCACATGGTAGATTGATAAGTATTTTGATGGAAGGAAGCTACAGGAGGATGTAACTCTAGTCCCCTCTGGGAGAATGTTGCCGTTTTTTTTTTTTTGGTAGTTATCTGTCAGTATGTAGTATAGAGTGTCACACTATGAGAATCCAATCCATCAGTATCAACAGAAGAAACTCATAAGTGACACTTGTTATTACCAATGCATTGACAAACATCACCAGGAAACTATACCACCACAAGATTTGATGAACCTCATCCTCAGATTTTAACTTTTTTTTATTCTCGTTTTTTGCAATTCTAGTTCATTCATCCCCCTCCCCCCTTACCTCACCCCTGCCCCTTTTTTTTATAACTGTACATTTCTTTTTCTTTCTTCTTTATGAAATATTTGAAAAATCTTTATCAGAAGTTAGCCGACACACATTAGAAAAGAAAGCAAAGGACATATCCGTTCACAACTTTTTTTCTTTTTTTTGGTATAAAAAAAAAAAATTCACCAGATTTTTCCATACATATTCAAATCAGTCCCCAGCAAATCCTGTTTTTTTATCTTTTCGTATTCATTATTTTTTTTCTTTTCTTTTCATATGTAACTTGATTTCATTCACTGTGAAAGTACTTTTCCCTCGAAGTCAAAAAGATATGAGAACAAAAGGAGTTAATAAGTTCCCAACAAGTGTTTGTTTCCACAAAGCATCAAAAATGCCCTTGTTATCAATTAATACGTGGTTAATTGGCTTTGGCGACTTTCCCTTTGTTTTAGTAGGGCACTCAGCACGGACAGTCATATTATCTCTCTAAGAAGCAATCTGGGATGATTGCTGTATCAAATTTTGCCATTGTTTAGTCAAGTTAATGAATGTTCCGGTAATAGCACTTATAAACCAAAATGATGAATTTGTTATACATGAGAGAGGTGTGAAGTTGACACTGTGTCCTTTGAAGAGATCAAATCAAACTGAACCACTCTCATGCTTTCGAACCAATCTAACTTCCAGCAGACTCTTTTTTGATTGTTGAAAGTTTCCGGAGAAACTTCTCATGGGTTCCAAACCGAATGAAAAATTATGACCCAAACACACTTGGGGAGTGCAAGTCCTCACTTCTTCTCCTTCTTCCTTTGTTGTTTTAGTCAGTGTCCCATAATTTGGAACGATGGCTATTTCCTATTCAAAACTGAGAGTATTCACAATGCCATATTTTTGATCAAAGCACAAAAATGATCTGTAATTGCTAAAGTATAGTCCTTGTCCAAAGTTGCGGTAGATTAACTAAACGGCTGCGTTGAGTCTATCCACCTACTTCAGATATACCTACTCCCAGGTTTACCCATGCATTTGTACCAGAGTGTTTTTAGATCTTGAATAGAACGGTGAAATCTCATATGTTGCTTTTAGGTTGCAGAGGGGTCTGGGGGAAGGGTTAGAGGAGGGTTAGGGTTAGAGGAGGGGTTAGCTACGTGTAGAAACCATAGCATCTGTCAGTGGCTCATGGTGGGCGGAGCTGAAGAGAGAATAATCGTTGCTCTCTGATGCTTTGGCGACCGTTAGAGGAAACATTGAATACTTCATTAACGTGGAAAAAAAAAATCAAGTTTATTTCTGTTGACACAAAAAATTGATGAATTAAATGAGCTTACAATCAATTGTTTCAAGGGATCGGTCGACGATATCATATCAATAGCTTCAAGATTATGTGTTTATAATCAAGTCCTGCATAGGTTCGGCGATGATGAAATCCATCCTGGGTTTAGACACCACTTACTAGGGGGAACATCTCTTCATCAAACACTGGAGGAATCCAAACTATTGACAGCCCCTCTGGAAATGACAAACACCGGATGCCCAATCACGAGGAGCTCCATAGACTGAGACCAAAGAATAAATTGTGTCTTCTTTCATCCTTTGACGATGATGATGATCCTCTCAAGAATCACAGAATGTCAAAACAGTGGGGGTTATAACAGCAACTGTGTTGGCTTCTAATTGTAGCATGCTAGGACATCCTACAAAGGACTCTATGGAATAATATGGGTAGTAGTTGTTGGTTGGGAGAAGAGTTTAAAGCATTGGGGGGGGGGTTGAATGGGACCAGGGGAATGGTAGGGGGCTGGGAGGGGAATGGGAGGGGGCCGGAGGGGGGGATCGGAGAACAATGAATGAGCACTATCCCTGACCAAACAGACAGTTTGAAAAAAACGCTAGTTAACAGAGCTAGACATCAAATTTGGTGAAGTTTAACAAAAAGTTAAAAATACCAGATATACTGTAAACCAGAAACGGAGATCAGAACTGAAATAAAGGAAGAACATTTTTAATTGTAGCTGAGCTTCTGATGCTAACACAGTCCAACTGTTTTGTTTACCCCAGTGTTTACAGGGAAAGGGGAGGGGTGGGGAGAAGGAAAGGGATGGGAAAGGATGAGGAGGGGAAGGAGAGATGGAAGAGGATGCAGTAAATTATAAAGACTGTCTAATCACTGGAATTGTTTATGAATTGAAATATTGCTTTGACATGCATGATTACTTCTATGTCCTTTCCCACCCCTTCACTTACACTTCCACAAAGTACATTTGATATCATTAACATGGTTTGGATACAGAAAAAACAAAAACAGAAAAAACAGTCTCTTACTTTTCTTTCTTGCCAAACAAACGTGCACACGGTTAACACCGGTTGCATTAGTCTCAGTTCAAAATGGGATTAGAACCACGTTAAGAGATATTTTGTCGTAGAAACTTTGCAACTTTCTATCGGTTAATCTGGAATCTTTGTCACAAACAAAGATATCAAGTTTACTTTACAAAGGGGGTTATGGGGGGGGGGGGTGGGATAGCTTCCTTGGATGAGGGATATATAAAAGTCAAATGCTACCAGCATAGAATGAGAAACTTCATAAATCGCCTACGGTTATTCCTGTTCGTTTCAAATCGTCATCTATCCAATAACATCCCTCACTGTAATCCTTCTGGTAAAAGTCTTCTGACCCCGAAGTAATTACGCCAAATCTTTCTTCAATTTGTGGGTAAAAATATCCCCTCCAACGACAAAGAAAAAGCAGAATTCGACGACGACACAAAAAAAAAATAGAAAAAAAGAAGCAATATCGAGCACAAACATGATCCTCTGCTTACTTGTTTGTCACGATTCTCCATATTTTTCTTCTCGTTCTTCTTGTCAATGGAAACAGGATGAGAAACCGAATTTTTTCTTTCTAATAGCTGTTTTTAACCGGAAGATGCAACTATGTTTTATCACCGCGTTTGTAACCGAATACCGCCCCCCAAATGTCACTTGCCCCCGAGCGATTAATTTTTCATGATGACCCCTTATTGTTCGTTGGAAAAGCCGCTAATCCTCTTATAAAGATGCCATTGACACTCGAAAAAAGATCTTAGCTTCAAACGTGTATTGTTAAAATGCTTAGCTTTTCAGCTGGTGATATTTCCCCACTATACAGTTTCACATCTTTTGAAGTGGACACTGCCAAAAATGTTCCTTTGGCCCAGAGGATTTTTTTCTCTTTGACAATAAGGGAATTGTCTCCAATTCACACATTAAAGAGTTTTGGATGTTGTTTATGTTACTTACATTTTCCATTTTCCGGGGGGGGGGGGGGGGGGAGAGAGGTTGGGAGGGCATTAAAAGTCCTGAGGGCTGAAGAGAGGTACTTTGGTTAATAAGTATCCATGGACAAAAACAACTTCTTAAACTTTCGAATCTGAATGAGGGGAAACCTGTCCTTTTATCTCTCTTAAGTCGATGTATAACAAAATCCAAGATGTCCCGTGGGTTTTCTTAGTACCTCTTTACCTCCTTCTACATCCAATCCCCCCTCTCACTTCTCCAGGTGGTGACTCTAATGTTTAGATGTAAAATGTGATAATTTTGCATTGTCGTAGATAATAATAATAGTAATAATATAAGAATTTACTTGCTATGTAAACACAACAACCAGTCCTATTTTTTTCATTCTCCTCTCCTCGTGTCTATGTAGACTTCTGCCCAAACTCGACCCTTTCCCAAATATAATAATTGTCCAGCTCACAATAATAATTCTTACTTAAAGTTTGAGCCTCTTCGGTTTTTCTTACTTTCGTTCCTCTCGTTTTTCCACCCATGCGAACAGTCATCGAGTCCAACGGATCATAATACTCTCGAAAACTGATCGTTTACAGTTTATATAAGACTGTACAACCCACCCCTACTTTTATCTTTTACACTTTACCATGGAACTTCAAAAACAACTCCCTTCTTCAACCAGTTTTTGACTTTGCCAATATTCTAAATCCAGCAGCTGAGGCACAAACAGATTTCATTTCCATATCAAAAAAAAAAAAAAAAAAAAAAAACTCAGCTATTACAAATGGAGCTGGAAAACTGCTGGTATGTCAATACAACCTTGAGATCTAACTGATTGGTTGAAAATAAGTCTGACCACAAAGGGAAGCCAATAAACACAGAAATCTCTCCACTTATTCATTCAACAAATTGTTAAATCTTTTCTTCTTTTATCAAACCCTCCAAGTATTATTGGTCTGTCTCGATCATCCACAATTTCAGAGTTTGGTCTCAGTCTGGTATTTATTGTATAGTTTGTGGTTTTCCGACTTTTATTCCCCAAACTTGGCATCGTTTTGTCATATCACACTCAATTGCCTATAGAAGGTTTGATTCAAAACCTGGAGAGAAATTAATAAATAGAGCTTGGTGAAATGGACATCCTCCCATGCCCCCCCTCTCCTCACCCCCCCCAATCCTCTATCCTATGACTAAATAATTCTTGTGCTTCTATGAGCCATTGTTCAATATTCTTCTCATAATGAAAAGATAAATTTAAACGGTGAAATGTCTAGTTTTACACTCATGATTTTTAACCTTCAATTATAGGTACATTAAAAAACATTTTTTTTTATATTTTTACCCATCCACTTTTGACGTGTGTGTTTCATTCAAAGACATAATGTGACTGTCCCCTTAACCTGATTCCTATCCACGCCTAGAATGAAGAAATTGACTTGTTCGACGGCTAATACTAATAGTGATGAACAAACAGATGTAAAACACACTGCACACAACATACCGTCTTGTTCGAAGGACACCAAACCACTGAATCAGAATTAAGGGGAAAAATTCAATAGCAGTGTTTGCTTAAAAAGTTCACCCGACTTTTTCCTCGGTTTAAATACTTTCCATCCGTTCTCTCGACAACTTTTCTTCTTCTTCTTCTTCTTTGATATTTTGGTTTCATCGATACTTCGGGATTTCTTTTTGCAACGACCAAAAAAACACAGAGAGAGAGAAGGAGACAAAAAAAGGAAAAAGAAAGGATATGAAAAGAGAGGGATGTTTGTTGGGAAGTAAGGATGAAGATGATGGCAAATGAAGATCACAATGAGATTGAGAGGCGGTGAATGCCTCGGGCAATCTCCTCGTTACTTATGACCCAATTATTACGTACCATTTGATACTTCGCCGTTTACCTTTAGATACGAATGCACTTTTCTTCCCTTGTCTTTTCTTTCTTTCGCTGGCAAGCATGCAAGTCTCTTTTTTTCATTTTGAGTAATTTCGGGTTTTTTTTTTTTTTTTTTTCTGCGGATAGTTGGGAAACGTGACCCAACTCTGTTGTCTTTAAAAATTTCACAAAGTTTGAACAGCAAAAGTGGATTTTTGGAAAAAATGGATAAAGGCAAAAGGTAGGCAATTAAACCGATATTAAAAACCAGAGACCGTCGCAGCAAGATTGGCTGCCCGGGACCGGATATGAAGTAAATTGAGAGATAGCTCAAAGATTAGTTAAATTGTCAGCTTGCTAGATTTCGGATGATATCAATTTTTTTTTTTATTTCTCTTGTTTTTTCTTTGTTGATGTGGAAGAAAACTCTTCATAAAAGACTTTTCTTCTATTCGTGTCAAAGGTTTGTTTAACACCAATGAAGGAGAGATTGTCTACAAATTGCTGAAATTTTTCACCCAATTAATAGGATGTGTTTGTGAATAGTAGATCAATCACAAGATCATTCTAAATCAAAGAGAGATTATCACCAAGGAGGATTATTGGTGTAGTCAGCTGTTGGCTTTTGAAGTTTGCGGATCTCTGTCACAGTCATGTGACATTTTCAAATCATCTATGTGCCCCTGCCACTTATCCCTCTCTTTATACCCACTTTTACCCCCCCCCCCCGCCCACCCCCACAATATCTTAATATATAAATAAGAGATGTACATAGTTAAAGCAGCTTTTTGAGTTTGGTTGGGAATTTTTTTTTCAGATTGCAATTAACCAAACTGGGATATCCTTTCAAATGTTGTATTTCATCGAATGAATTGTATTACTGAGTGAGTAACTCCTAGGCCTGGGTCTTTCCAAACCGCCATCCACCTTTGGCTATGCCTCCTCTTAACCCCCATCCCCCACTTCGCGATTGCCAATTTCAGATTCTGTTAATTAGCTTATGACCAAACAATGTTTTAAGCAATTTCAGAGCGTTTGTTGACTGTAACATTGACCCTTCAGACTAAATCATTATCAGACTCCTAGGGGTATCGCTAGTTTTATTTAGGAGACCCAAAGCTTACCGGCCATGGTGGACTGGCAGAACTTTTTTTTTTTTTTTTTTTAAAAGAAGCTTTCTCTGACCATTTTCTAAAAAATTTTATGGGGAGATTTTTTATGGGGTGGGGGGGGTAGGAGACTTATTTAGGGGGATGCATAGGCCTTCCAGACTCTCATCCCCCTGTGGCTATAATGCCCCAGTACTTTCTCACTTCATCTTAGCACATCCCAATCCCAATCAGAATATAATGCTGGTGACAACTACTTGCCAATTTCAGCTTCTGTTAATTAGCTCATAACCAAAAAACTGTAACAATCTCCGGGAGTTTATTGACCTTTAACGTTGACCCTTCAGACTTAAAGTATTGCCTTAAGTTGATGACATTTAATACTAAGCACTTACAAAGTCAAGTACCTGGTCAAATTTAATTCAATTCAGAGATTTTCATTAATGCCAACAGAAATAAACACTCGAAAAACAAGTCGCAAGAAAAGGTATAACCCCCTTAGATTAATCTGCTTAATCTAAACCAAACACCTCATCAATCTTTCCTTTCTGTCTTAGAAAAGATTTTAATTTTTCAAAACTTCATTGGATTCACTTAACAATGGTAATTAATCTGTCTTTCTACAGTTTTATTGACCGTCATCGACAGACGAATAAAAAAAGAAGAAAGTTCATTGTTCTTTTCGAAATCACTTGCACCTTATATGACCCGGATCCAACTTTTACACCCCCTTTCATTCCCCTTAATCCTGTCAGGGCAGTATCCTCCTCTCACCTGTATTTAGAGGGTACAATTTTACCTTTTTTTCCCACTTTTGTCTTTACCAACAACCAAAGATTCCTTTTACAAGTTTTGACACCTTTTTCCATCCAAGCTTTTTTCTTTCCTAACAATGCAACCCTCCTTCCCTTGTTCCAACTGTTTCTTGTTATTTCGTCTGACTTATTTTTTTTTTGTCTTTCTTGTTCCTTTATCTTTTTTTTTTGGAGTGAGGTCTAAGTAGGCAAGGTCACAAACTGGTTATTCTTATCTTTGTAAAGAAAAGAGATACACACTCGAAGTCTTCACTGACGCTATCAATAGAGGGCTTTCTTCCCCTATTGTGTTAATTCCCTGCATCAACATTAGAAGAAGGGGGGGTGGGAGGGGAGGGAGGATAAGAGCCTGTGCAGATATGAAAGGGGGGGGGTATATGAGAGAATGAGAGATAAACAATGCAAGAGGCTAGGCTACAATCTTTTCAAGTAGTGTGTCATTGAGAGTGTGTGTGTGTATACATTCATGTGCAGTTTAAGCAACATACGTGCATAAAAGTAACTGTTATAGTCAATGAGAATTCAATGATGTACTATTTTAAAGCAGTGTATAACGAAGCTAGCTATAGTAAATGTATACCCTCTTATCGTAAAAATACTACAATTATATGTAACAGATCTGAGAAGGGTTGGCTTCCTGGAAAAGGTCATAACATTTTCTCCTGCGGCAAGAATCTTAACTTTAATTTATTTAAGCAGCATGTTGTGGAATTTAGTGATATAAAATAATGCTTTTGCGATATTTTTTCGTTATTCCAACGATGCACGTAATATTTTAGGAAAGTGTTACCTAATTAGGACTAATTACCAACTTTATTTCTTTAATCTAATGTTTAGCATTATAAAGCATATTCACTGAAGTTTTCTATTCATTTTGTGTTTTACCTACTCATTGGACAAACCCCAGCCACATGTGTTGAACATTGCTAAACATACTAGTATTTAAATTAGCTGATGACATTTTGGTCTTTACTTTTAACAAACTTGTACCAATTATTTCTCCAAGTTATATTAGAATTTATTAGAATATTTAAAACAACCTCAAGTTTTTTTTTTGTGAGGGGGGGGGGGAGGGAGGTCACTAAAAGGAAAGATAATTGAGCAAATAACTGTGAATTCCTTGCATTTCTCAATATTTCTTTGCCCTGACACATTTTTTGTCTTAATTTAAGTTGGTATTCATCGCATGAAATTATAAAAGTTTGACATTTAAAAAAAAAAAAATTCATTCTTTGACATGAAGCTTTACAAGTCATGTAGAAATGAAATACATAATCATGAGTGATCATAGTGTCAGATATCATTTAAAAAAATTTTTTTTTTAAATTTGACCAAGAGCTAGATGACTCCTGAAAAGCCTGCCCTCAAGCCCCTTCAAGACAGTACTATATACTGCTTAAAGTAAACAGCTGATCAATAGAGCAGTAGTAAGCAAGAGTCATGTCCTGTCTGAGGTCATTTAGCATCAATAACCTTTCATTGAATCTCTAAATCCATTAGATGTAAACTTACCACCTTCAAATCCCCTCACAAGGACAGAGACCACAGCCTAGTCCTTTATGTCGGACCCAGGCCGGCATTGTTGCCAGGTATCTTTCTTTAATTGGCTATGTCCCACCCCTTGTTAACTCCATGCAGTTTAAAAAGAACTCCCTTGTATTGTGGAGATTATATAGTTTCTTAGAACCTTTTTTACTTTGTAGATCTCTTTACCAAATTTTGTCAATTAATTGTCAAAGAATAACCTTGCCATCCCCTCCTCCACCTTGTGTGTCAAGATCCTGCTTTCTTTCTTTTTACCCTCTTACCTTTTTTCCATTTTTTTTTTTCTTTCTTCTTTTTCTCTCCTTTTCTATTTTTCCACCCCTTGTTCTTTGAAGGAGGTATATAGAGGAGAGGGCGGTCAACAAAAGTGGCAGGTATATTGTTCAAAAGTTTCTTTTGGACAATGGAACCCTTTTCACAGCTAATTAGTCAAATACATGATAACAAATCAATTTCAAATCCCTTCTTATTTCATTCTGTGAATAAACAGGATATCAATAGACCCCCGTTATCTTCTTAAAAGAGTTTTCTTAAGGATTCTCGTCTTGTTTTAACTGTAACCTCGAAAATCTGGCTGAAGGATTCTTCTCCCCCGTCCGTCCGTCCGTGGTCCGTCTGTCCTCCCCGATTGAAAGGAGAAATGTAGAATTAAAGCTCAATATATTTTTTTTCCCCCTTTATTTCTTTTTCTCTCTTTAGTTTCCTTTCTTTCTTACCCTCGTCTCCCTCTTGGCTGTGCCTGCCAGGTATAAGTCACCACCACTGGAGTGAAATTTTTTTTTTGGATTTTTTTTTTTTTTCTTCTCTCTTTCTTTCTTTTTTTGTGACAATTAAAGACAGAATCAATGAGTTAAAGAAAGCTTCCTTCCTTGCTTGCTGGTGTGAGTGTGTTTGTATGTGGTGACTGGATGATTGTACTAACCACAATCTGAAGGACTGAGTGTGGTGTGTGCATGTGTGTGTAAAACTCCGACTGTCAGCTCACACACAAGGTCAAAGCTACACAAACTGTCCGAGGTGGAGTGTGTGTTGTCGAGCATTAGATGTTGATCTTGACAAGAGTCGTCGAGCTCAGTTGCGATCGTGATCCACTCGGTGAAGGTAGTAGTAGGCTGGTTATTCTTTGAACAGTGCCACTGAGCCTATAATGTCACAATTTTGGGAATTATTATCAGTCAATTTTATTTTGTTACTGTTGGTGGTGAATTGACAAGGTGGAAAAGTGGAGACTAACTTTGTGAGTAAATCATTTTTCAGATTTTGACTTTTTTTATTTTTTATTTTTTTATTATTAATGTTACTTACAAAAGTAAAAGTTTCCTTTTTTGCAATAGATATTTATGTTTGTTTGTTTATTTTGTTTGTTTACTTTTGATTTGGATGTATAGATTAAATAATTTTTATCATTGTTTGGTTAACATTGAATGATTTAGTTTTCTTGTTGTGTTAAATGTCAACTAATATATTTATCTTAGGGTCTGTCTACCTCTCTATTTTGTATTTACATTGGCATAATTTAGTTTTTATTATTTATAAATATTGATTAATTTATTTATTAATTTATGGTTTTGATTTTGCCTTTCACAAATTGTAAGATCTTTCAAATTAATATCACAGATTATTATTATTTTTTTGATTGTACACATAAGTAATAAAGATGAACACAAGTAGTTGCCACAAGATCAAGCATATAAATATAACTTTTGGGAAATAGATTTTAAGACTTCCTTGCAAACTTATCAATCATCAATTTAATTAAAAAAGTTGATTCAGAATTTAAGCAGAAAATTTGATGTGTACAATACCTCATCATTTGCAAAATTGTTGCCATATCTGGATCACAACAGGGCTTTACAGAAACCCTTAAAATAAATGGATTAGTTTTGATACAAATTTGCATCAATATCATACCCACTTAATATAAGAACATTTCTCTCTGTTAAAAACTTCTTGGAACTGGGCTTGGGCTTTGGAGCTTCATCTGACAATGATGTAAAGAGTACTTATAATCAATAAGACTGACTGAATGTATTTTTGTTCTTTGGATGACAATGATATTAAATATTTGTTTTGTGATAATGACCCAGATTTAATTATGTGTTTGTTAATAGTACCGTGTTAATTGGAATACAAATTTGTAAATGTTGGGGAAGGGAAGGGGGGGGGTGGTGTTAATGGATTAGTTTATTGCTTTTGGCACAAGTATCATTATGGCTGCAATATATTATAATATGAATAATTATCATCATGCTTGTGATACATTTTATGAATGGGGGATACGTAGTCCAACTTGATTAAAGAAATCCACAATTTTATCGGGATTCGTAGAATAAATTTGTTGCAAAGTCGGATGTTGGGATAAATTGATTGATATATTCTGAGTAAACTTGTGAGTCTGGACTTCAGTTTTAATCATTTAACCGTTTTATCATAATTTAAGATAAAACTAACAAAATGGGGGAGTTAATTTCCAATGGCAGATAAGGGTTAAGACTGAAAACAAAACTCTGCAGTTAAGAGAGTGTATTAGGCACTCTCCACTTACTGTTTACATAAGCGTCGCAGTTAAACAAAATCATCTGTCTGTAATTTATCTGTCACTCGACAAGAAATAGTCGATACTCACAAGCAGGATTTCATACGTGGTATTTTTCGGTCATCGTAAGTAGAGAGATGAATTCTCGATTTATTAATTGAAAACAGTTTTGTAGTCTGTCTTTTATTTAAATAAAAGAAAATTGAAAGCTTCAAATTCAGCTTCACCAATCTCCAAAGTTAAACCGGAAAGTCCTTTTGAAAAACCTTGCGTCGTGAAAAAAGAAACTGGGACTCCGATGTTGAGGAATGGGATCTTATTTTCGAAAAGTTGTCCCATTATTATAGGAAATGAAAAGTAAAAGATACTTCGAAATGGCTGAAAATTTTACTACGAAAAGAAATATTCCTAAACTACTTTGAAAGTTATGCTTTTAAAACACAACAGTGATGTTTTACTCCTAGCATACTACAAATGTCAAAAAAAGATAAATGCATTGCCTAGCAACCAAATCCATACCGAATACGGGCTATTTATCCAGGTTTAAGAATCCAGCATATTAGAGGCTTTTGCAACAGTGAACACATGAAACACGAACATACTGTATTCTATATTTCAATGCAATGTTGGAAAAAAATATCAAATGGATTATCAAACATAAAACTCCAAGGCCAAGAGGCCGGTTGCAGTATTGTTGGTTTTAATGTTAATTTTTATATTAAAGGCAAGTGAGAAATTAACTAACAAAGATAAGAAAAATTCTGTCGATTGTTTGAAAAGTTTACACCCTTGATGACGAATGCATTAGGCACAAAAACGTTTGCTTTGTAGCATTTAAGATCCTTGGAATCCAATACACCGTGTGGCCGGCCTTTGTACATCAAAGCATCGATATTTTATAATTTGTATTCAAATAGAAAGTTTCAAAAATGTTACATTCAAACACGAACTATCTTTTGTCAAAACTCTCTCGAAAGTATACCGTCCAAAAGTTAATTCATTTAATATTACATTAAGGAGAGATCTATCATACAGTAAAATATGACAACTAATAACACAACTATTTCAGCCGCAAATCATTTTCAGCGTCGTTGTCGTGGTAATGATTAATAATTAGCTCAATTAAAACTCTCTTTGGGTGAAACGATCCAAAGGTTGTCTTTTTCGCATTTTGTCACTTCGTCCGCGGAAAAAGGTTAGTAAATTGATGACCGGCTGGCATAGTTTGTCACATCAATGATACCTTGAATTTTTACAAGGTCCCACCATATTCTATATTATTATTTAGCGTTTATGTGATATCTTTATAACTGTCTGGAATGAACCTTTCAATTTTTTCTGAGAAAATAAAACAGTTGCCTCTTAAAAATGTCACAGATCAATTTTGTACTAGTTTTCCAAAAGGAAGAGTGAAACCGTCACAAGATACTGAAACTAAAATTCACCATCTTTTGAAATGAGAATAATTTCAGAAGAAATAATGAAAATGCTCAAGAGGATGATTGCACACACGTCTTTATGGAAAGAAAAAATGGTTTCCCATTAATCTGATAAAGTTGCTAATTTACTAAAAAAAAAAATTGAAATGTTTCATTGGTTAGGAATGTGTTTGATGATGTTGACTTAATCGACATGTAATTGCTAATATTGATTAAACAAAGCAAAAATGAGGACATGAGAAGGAGAAAAAAACAATCAGGGTGTTGTTTTATTGTAACAAATGAAACAACAATGTCTAGCAGAAACAATGAATACTTAAACAGAATATTTATTTTACACATTTTACAAAAAAAAAAGGTAAGTTAGAGGGGGTGGGTGGGGAGTTTTAAGTAGTTAATTCATTTTCCCCTGAACTTAGTGAAATAAGTCAGTTACTTGTTGACCACCTTAAAGCTAGACATTTTGTCAAGTGAAAATAAACTCTGTAGCGCATCAATCATCATCATCATCACAATTATAAAAAAGTAAAACTTGTTATACCTATTTCATGAAACTGATGTAAAAAACTTATCTTCTCATGACAAAAATGTAAAATCTGGTTCCAGAGAGAAAAAAAGGAGAAAGCAAAAATCAAAACAAAATTGCTGAATTTTCCATATTGTTTACAGCATTATTTTTGTTATTTTAGTATTTTAGCTTGTTTACATCTTTACAATTGTTCCTCGAAGCATTCAGTTTGATTGATCTCTTTCCCCACCGGTCGATCCTTTGTTCCTTTTGACACCTTTTCCGTTCGCAACAGGTTAACTGAATTCCGAAAAGCTTTTCAAAAGAAAAGTTACCAAAAGGGTAGGCTTAACAGTTCTTAGTAGTTAAAAACAAACTTCCAGCTACAAATTGTTATGAACTAAATGCTGTATGAATGCAGTAGTCGCAGCGGCTAGACGGTCTGTTTGTCTGTTTGTCCGTTTGTTGGAATTAGATAAAAGAATCCGCTGCACTGTAGCGCATCATGCTGCTAATTCATGCGGTCTTGCTATGTAACAAGCGCTAAATCAAATAACTAACACCCATTGTTGATTTTAAATATATTGATGATTTTATTCAAAACCCAGAATTCTCTTAAAATGTTTGCAGTTTATGGACTTTTTTAATCCTTTTAGGTTTTTGTGGCATATAATAGAATTTTTGTTGTTGTTGTTGTTGAAAAATATGCAATTTATTTCATGCATGTAATTTCAATATTTAATATGAGAAAAGTGTGGGCAATTAACAAGTTGCTCAACGTGCACAAAGAGTTTCTGTGTGTTCAGAATGGTTATTTTGGCGATTTTTTGGTGGCAAAATATGACACATGATGATATTTTGCTGATGATAACCAGTGCAGACAGTTTTGTGTAGACTAATGTCACTCCTTGGGCTCCTTCTAGACTTTGAAAATGTCTCTTATATTATATATATAATATACAATATATGTATAATATATGCATATATAATATATATATAATATATGTGACATTCGGTAAATTGTTCTGCAACGGATTAAAGAGCAACTTATAGCTCAATTATTCATTATTATTATTGATTAATTATTTGCAAATTTGTTATTCACATGTTAATTTGGAAGAAATAAAAGTTTCAACTTTGAATTAGATAATGATGATACATAATTATGGATCGAGTTTCGTCCGTTTCCATTCAAACTAAAGCAGAAGACATATATGATAGACGTGACGGTCATAAATAAATTAGAACAAAGTAACAACCGGATCGTTTCCATTTTACTTTTACGATCGCTAAAAAAGATTGACATATTAATTTCCACCCATTTGTAAGGGAGAAGCTATTTTTGATTAATATGATCAGATCTTCTTGAAACTAATTGAAAGACCCATTCATAAAAAGAAGAGGAGGACAGATAGTTTCTCACGATTCAAAACCTTTTTAAAGGAATGTAAAGTTAGTTGCCGTCGATTAACCAGTAAAGGATCTAAAATCGTTTCTATTTGAGGTTTATTAATCATAGCAGGTTTTATGAATAAGTGTACTGCAGTGTTGGGTGTACCATAAAGTATTAATAAAACTTTGAAAAAGGAAAACTTTCAACAACAACAAAAACAAACTGTAAATGATTTCAAACAAGACAATGTGTATATTTTCAACAACAATCCTCATTTGTTGCAGATGTAGTGTTTTGAAAATTATCCTAATTAAGTACGGTAGAATATATAATATATATAGGTATACATAAATATTATATAATACAAGTGAATATGTATATATTAATAAATATATCTATAGATATATACATATCTATATATCTATACATCTATATATATATATATATATAAATATATATATATATATATTTATATATATTATGCATGGTGTTATATGTACTCCTACACCAAGACAAACCTACAACTCTAAACTGTTCTTAACTATTCCAATCCTGTAATTTTCATCTCTTTCAACTAGAAAAATTTTGATGCAAAGTACGTTTGAATTATCCTAAATCATTTTTTCCTTATTAGTCTTTTATCATCAAACTACCAGTTTTACTAGTCAACAATATTTTCTTAATTCTCTTTAAATCCCTGCTAAATCATCATGAATTTGACTGGCAAAATCCAAATTGAAGAAACTGTCACATGTCTCTGTTTTTAGTCAATGTTTTTTTTGGTATATAGTAAGACATGCAACAGACAATATTGTACTACAAGTCATACAAAAAGAAAAAAGAAAAAACAATTCATTTAGGATTCAAGGACAATTAGGTCATTAGGTTAATATTTACAATTTGATAGGAAAGTTATTTTTACAACAAAATTTTCCATCATTATTACATAACCAATTTGTCAAGTAGTATTTCTGATGAGTGGAGAGGATATGTATGTGTGTGGCGAAACTAAAAGCAATTGGGTTATGATTGCTTTGGGACTATTGACTACAATTCAGTGCAGAATGATCAAATGATTGTTTTCCATCAAGTGTCCACAAATCATCATATCAGTCATACAATTTAAGTTATGTTTTTGACATATTTTCGTTCTTTGAATGTTTTCAGGCTTAGAGAAGACTTCAAAGACAGAATGATTGTAAAAAAATTGGAGAATCAATATATTGAAAAATCAATCATGTCCACATTGTTTCCTGTTTTATTTTGCCAAAAGGGGGAGGGCAGGTTTTCAACTGGGCATAATTAGTATAAATATTAAGCATAATAAACAGCATCATACAATGAGGAGGAAGGTTTAAAACTAATTCTGGTCGTGATCAACTTTGATTTTAAAAAGAAAGACAGACAAAAAGATGAGTGTATGTCTTGTGAGGTTAAAAAAAACTAAATTATAAGATCCTGCAGAGATTATTAAAGGGAAAAAAAAGAAGGCAGACAAAAGTTCCACAAATAAAGCAATATGTATTGTAGTTGCTCTTTCTCCTCCCCCCCCCCACCACCCCACCCAACCCTCACTGCCCAATAGGTACGATAACTTTGCAAGAATAACTGTAATTGTAAATACCTTTTCTTCTGATTCAACTGTATGGATTTTCTAAGGCTCGCAAAATATTTCAATTATTCAATGGAAAAGTTAACCGCCTAACTGGGTTATGCTAAGAAATGTAAATCCCTTCCAAATTAGTTGTAAACAATCTTTTGAAAGAATGCATGTCACCATGGTAACTTGTCAAATATTTATCTGGAAACAAAAGAATTCCTTCTTCTTTTGTTCATTTATTATGCACTAGGAATTGAATTAAAATGGGAAAAATAATAGGGGGGGAATGTTTGCCAGTCTAACATTTACATATTGACTATTTCCAAAAAAAAACAGAAGAGATGAGAAAGATGACAAAAGTATTTTCGAGTTAAGCAGAACAATAGAGACAATAAGCAGAGTAAACAATGCTTCAGAAATCTATTGCTACACGGGGGATATCCACCACAGATAATATGCTACCCTGGATATTAAAGTTTTGCTAATAGAAGTATTTAGAGATATATGTACATATATATATATATACTTTGGGCAGTATTTGCACAGATAGGTGGCAGGCTTTATAATTATGATTTGTGATGTTCAAATTGGAGTTGTCTAGAAACAGATTCTGTGTCCAATAAGACATTGTTGACTTCTAAAATTATTTGGATACAGAATTAATGCTGTGATTACAAAGATAAGAATTATTTTCATTTTTGTATGATTTCACACAGTATGTTGGCTCTTAATTAAATAATGTATTTTCCTCTAAGTTTATTTTTTATGTTATATCAGTATTTGATCATTCAAATATAAGACATAGAACTAATAGAAAATTAAACACAGAAATTTGAATTTAATGTTGACCTTTATAGTATGAGAATTAAATATTTTAGCAATGGAAATTTTTTTAAATTTTTTCTTCTTCATGTTTTCAACAAATTCGCATGCATGATTT